>NW_007260285.1:422644-423276 GCF_000164805.1 Carlito syrichta | reverse complement strand
AAAAACCAAATAAGCACAATCAAAAACACAAAAGATGAAGTCACATCTGACCCTGAAGAAATACAAAAGATCATTAGAGACTACAATCTACACTTGTATGGAAACAAACTTGAAAACCTTAAGGAAATGGAGGATTTCCTGACATCACACAAACTGCCTATGTTGGAACAAGAAGAAATGGAGACCCTAAATAGACCAATAACAATCAAGGAAATCGACTATGTAATAAGAAAACTCCCTACAAAAAAAAAAAGCCCTGTTCCAGATGGCTTTCTAGCAGAATTCTACAAGACATTTAAGGAGGAACTGATACCAAACCTACTGAAGGTATTCCAGGTGATTGAAAAACATGGAACTCTACCCAATTCATTTTACGAAGCCAACATCACATTGATACCCAAGCCAGGTAACGATCCAACAAAGAAAGAGAACTACAGGCCAATATCTTTGATGAACATAGATACTACAATTCTCAACAAGATCCTAGCAAGCCAGATTCAACAATACATCTCAAAAATCGTCCATCATGACCAAGTAGGCTTCATACCTGGGATGCAAGCCTGGTTCAACATGCGCAAAACCATAAATGTAATTAAATACATCAACAGATGTCAAAACAAAAACCACATGAT
>NW_007260285.1:421816-422576 GCF_000164805.1 Carlito syrichta | reverse complement strand
ATGCCCACTCTCTCCCCTCCTGTTCAACACAGTATTGGAAGTCCTAGCTCGAGCAATCAGAGAAGAGAAGGCAATCAGGGGTATCCAAATAGGAAAAGAGGAAGTCAAGTTATCTCTCTTTGCAGACGATATGATTGTGTACCTTGAAAACCCAAGAGAATCTGTCAAAAAACTCCTTACACTCATAAAGGCCTTTGGCAAAGTCTCAGGATACAAAATAAATGTGCAAAAGAAAATTGCATTTCTTTACACCAATAATAAACAAACAGAAACCCAAATAAAAAACACAATTCCATTCACAATAGCCATAAAAAAATGAAATACCTTGGCATCTTCCTAACCAGAGACGTGAAAGACCTTTACAATGAAAACTACAAAACACTGCTCAAAGAAATCAAAGATGACACAAACAAGTGGAGAAATATCCCATGCTCATGGGTAGGAAGAATCAACATTCTGAAGATGTCCATCTTACCTAAGGCAATCTACAGATTCAATGCAATACCCATCAAATTACCAGCAACATTCCTCTCAGACCTAGAAAAAAACAACACAGGAATTCATATGGAAACACAAATGTCCATGAATAGCAAGAATAATCCTCAGCAAAAAAAAAAAACAAAGCAGGTGGTATCACATTACCAGACTTCAAACTTTACTATAAAGCTACAATCATCAAAACAGCTTGGTATTGGTAAAGGAACAGGCGTATAGATCAATGGAATAAGAATTGAGATTCCAGAAGCAAAACCTCAATTTC
>NW_007260285.1:386329-421530 GCF_000164805.1 Carlito syrichta | reverse complement strand
ACCCTCATGGAAATTGGAACTTGGCATCCAATTCCTGAACAAAACCTGAAACCCAGAGGCTATAGGAGATAAGATAGACAAGTGGGACCTCATTAAACTGACAAGATTCTGCAAAGCCAAAGAAATCATCAAGAGAGCAGGGAGACAGCCTACAGACTGGGAAGAAGTATTTGCCAACACCAGGTCTGACAAAGGCCTAACATCTTGGATCTACAAGTTACTCATGCTGAAAAGAAAAAAACCAAACAACCCCATTATAAAATGGGCAAAAGATATGAACAGACACTTCACAAAGGAAGACATCCGAGCAGCCAACAGATACATGAAGAAATGTTAACCTCACTAATCATCAGAGAGATGCAAATCAAAACCACACTGAGACACCACCTAACTCCAGTCAGAATGGCAATTATCAACAACTCAAAAAATAACAGCTGCTGGAGAGGGTGTGGTGTAAAGGGAACACTTCTACACTGTTGATGGGAGTGTAAACTAGTGCAACCTCTGTGGAAAACAGTGTGGCAATTCCTAAAAGCTCTAAATATCAACCTCCTGTATGATCCCGCAATCCCCCTACTGGGAATATATCCTGAAGAACTCAAATCACTCTATAAAAAGATACCTCAAACATATGTTTATCACAGCATTGTTCACAATAGCAAGAACCTGGAAGCAACCATGCTGCCCATCAAAAGAGGACTGGATTAAAAAATGTGGTACATATACACAATGGAATACTACACAGCCATAAAAAAGAACAAAATCATGAATTTTGTAGCAACCTGGATGGAACTAGAGTCTATAATACTGATTGACCTCTCACAGAAACCAAGATCCGAGTATCACATGTTTTCACTCATATAATGGACCTTGAACATCCAATGTAATACTATAAGAAAATGACTAACAGTAGTGGGAAACTATGGGGGGGGGATGGGATTAACAGTAGCAAATATCTGTCTGGGGATGGGGTAACACCTCTTATCGACAAGGGTGCCTGAACAAAACATATTTGTATACCTAACCCTTAACTGTACCCCCAATATCATAATAAAATAATTAATTAATTAATTAAAAAAAGAAAAAAGTTTCTTTCATTAATGTCTTTAAATAAAGTTGATTATGACAATCTAAGAGCACAACTTTTGTCCCCAGAAATATCTCTAAGCAATTACAGTGTACCTACAAAAATAAAAGTTTCAAACCATTCAGTGTCTGATAAAGTCTATTTAAACTATTCAAACTGCACCTTTATTTCTTTATTATGTATTATTTATCCAGCTTATAATAGTGTCAACTTATTTAATTATGAGAAAGTTGCAAGTTTGCAATAAAAAAGTTAGCAAACAAAAACTTTCTTCTTATATATGAAAGGTAAAAAATAGGAACTTCATTGTGAATTTAACTGATAACTCTTCAAAATGTTTCTGAATAAATGTTGAAAACTACATTTTTAGGTCATTTCCTTGCTAAGCTATGGTACGGCCATGTGCTCTTTGAGCTATGGCCAGGCCATGTTTTCTTAAGCTTTGTCCCTTCCCCTACCTTGGGGAGGTGAATCACCTCTTTCTCTCTCTCTAATTTACTTTCTAAGTAAACTGTTTTTCTAATCTAAAAAAAAATTACATTTTGCAAGCAAGTAAACAGATATATTCCAAGGTAATTAAGGAGAATAAATGAAAAACAATTTTCTTCTCAGTCATTTTAACATTGAAGTGTCTCAGAAATTCTTGCCCTACAAGGTTTATTATGAGCAATAGACCGTTGTTACACAATACAGGTTAGACAAATACATGAACGTACACAAAATCAGGACAGATTCTGATACATGGTGTGCTTATTACACAGTCACTGGATTTTACATAATGTTGTTTTTCTTTTAAATTGCCATGGAGATTGTTTACAAATAAAAGGGCATATTATATTTGCAAGATGTCCATACGTGCATACTCAAATATTAGTTTCTCAGATATGAATTTGGTCAGTCTTTCATGTATTAGTTAAATTTCATTTATTAGCTAAATTGATTTTATAGGTGGTTAGACTCAAAGTTATTAAAATTTATTTTGATGAGCATATTTGATTCCAATACAAATAATCTGACATTTTAATAAGAGGATTTTCACCTATTTTATAAAATATAGCAATATGAATACACAAAATATTTGGCCAGAAACAATCAGACAAGAGTGTTTACAGGAATCATGGGATATCAAATCCACAGATAGTGAGACGGAAACAAAGTCTGACCTGAATCAAAATGTCTAGAAATTAAAACCAGTAGTTTATTAAAACCTATACATTTTTATTCATTGGCATATCAGTAAATTTGACAAAGAAAAATCAAAGGGGATAGAGGAAGGGACTAAGAAAGTATGAGTGATAAATATGAAAGACAATAAAAATTAAAATACTTGCTCCATGCTGATATTTACATATTACTTCATATAGACAGGAAATAAAATCAAATACCTGTAAAATGAATAAATATATACACAAACTTCTGATTGAGGTTTCATTGTTCACAACAAAAAAATAAGCTATAGTGTAACAACTTCCAAGTTTTCATGAAGAAATGTCTTTGAAAAAAATATTTAATTGTTGAACATTGATAGCTCCATATTGTTTCCAAGATGCTTAAAATATATAATGTTTAACTAAATTTCTTTTAAAATTTACTTTCATATAATTTATATAAATAGAAAAGATTTAAAAATAATATAGGGATTCCTAGGTACTCCTTAGTAAATTTACAATTTGTTGTCATTTTGCCTGTTTGTGTGTCTGTATGAGTGTGTGGGTATATATAGAGACAGAGACAGAGAGACAGACAATTTTTCTCTGAACGTTTGATAAAGGTTAGAGATATATCTATTTGCCACCAAATATTTTCATATATATATTTTTATGAGCAAAGGCAGGATACTCTCTCACATGTTCACAGTATAATTATGAAAACAGAAAAAATTATCATTAATACATTTCCATAGTATAACCCATATATTGTAATCAAATGTTACTAAATATCTCAATGATATCCTTTATAGCTTCTTCATTTTTCGTGATCCAAGAACTCATCTAGGACTGCACAATTTACTTAGTTGTAATATTTGTTTAACCTTCTTTAATCTGAAATAGTATCTCGGTTTTTCTTAACCTTCTTGGCCTTGCTATTTTTGAAGTGTAGAAACCAGGTCTTTTGTACATGTTTACTCATTTGGGCCTTTGTCCTATAATTAGATTCATTCTAGGCATTTTTGAAAGAAGTGCTACTAAGATGATGCTGCATCCTTCTCAGTGCAAGGTATCTTAGGTCCATGATATTGAAATGTCCCAATATTGGTAGTGTTAATTTTGATTACTTTTAGACTGTGTCAGTCAAGGTTTTCAAATGGAAGGATACTGTTTTCCCCTTTGAAATTAGTAAGGAATGTTTTGTGTGATGTTTTGAGACTGCGTAACAATCCTGTTTCTCATTCAACTTTTGCTCAAAGTTTAAGCATCCTCTGATGATTTTCTATTGTCATCTTTCTATATATATTTATTAGGTGGTATTCAACTGTGTTTATAATTTATTAGTTCCTTCCTCCAAAATTTCTTTCTTTATTCATGGATTTTTATTTTATTCAACGAGTTAATATCCACTAGTATAGTTATGTATTTTGATGGTAAAATTGTCCCAGATTTGGCCAGGGGAAGCCCCTTTAATTTGTCTCATGTGGTTTTTGATGTTTCTCTTTGATAACTTTTGGGACCATCTTGTATTTTCCATTCACCTAAAAATTAAACGTTGCTTCAGGGAGTATAATTTCTGGGATGTATTTCTGGTTTCTTATTTCGGGGATGGGAAAGATTAGATGCCTTAATGGAGAAGACTAGATCCTACTGAGCATAACATGATTTGGAGAGCCAGTAGGCTATAGAGCTAGTGTTACCATGCAATACGTTACCCAAACACTCTCTTAATCAGAATAAAAAAGAAGAAAAAAAGAGAGAAGAAGAAAATGAAAATTCCGTCAAGCCACTCTATCTTCTAACTGAAACCCATAAGCGCTTTTTAAATTTTCTGCCAGGGAGAGAAGGAACTACTTCTTCCTACACAGCATGCAGTACACACAAGCTTGCACAAGGGAATTAGTGCTTGCTCCTTCTGTCTACAAGGGAATTAGTGCTTGCCCCTCAGTTTATTCTCATACCGGATGAGTTTATTCTTCTATGTCCTGGTTATTGTAATAAATACCCTAAAACAGAGTCAAAGAGAAAATCATACTGTCTCACCGACACAAGGAAACCGACGGGAAACCAATAACATTAGTTCCTTTGTATCCATGCAGCTTTAAGGTTTTTGCGTATATTTCTGCTTATATTCTGGGAAGAGACATCTCTGAATATTTTATAAAGTTTAAATATCCTGAGTGACACATGGAAGAGTTTTCAGATTTTTTTTTTTTTTTGAGTTGGAGTCACTCTGTCGCCCAGACTGGAGTGCAGTGGCCGCTCCCGGCCACCGCAGCCTCGACCTGCCGGGCTCCGGCGATCCTTGCGCCTCAGCCTTCCAAGCAGCCGGAATTACCGGCATGCGCTACCACGCCCAGCTGATTTTTTTATTTATTGTAAAGATGAGGTCTCGCCTGCCCAGGCGGGTCTCGAACCTGTGGGCTCAGGCAATCCACTCACCTCAGCCTCCCAAAGGCGCGGGATTACAGGCTGAGCCACCAAGCCTGGCTGAGTTTTTAGATTTTTAAAAAACAGCTTTCATCATTTCCTGGTAGCAGCAAACTCTCAAAATCTCTTCATTGCTCAGAGATGGAGTTGGGTAGAGAGCTGATAGGCAGGCAGTCATTTCTCTGAAAGTATCTTTTCCAGGATTTGTGGCCCCAATAGGACATTTCAGGGAAAAGCATGTAAAATGTTTTCTACAAAGAGTAAAACACTTTTACAAGCTGTACTGTACTAAACTTGCTGCATAATCACAGTACTAGTTTTCAGGGGTCTGAGTCCCTTCTAAATAGGTTTCTGGTCGTCAATGATTTTGCTAAACAAAATTGAATATGCCTCACATTATGTAACATCTGTTCCCTCTGCAAATTTTCAATGTCGTCTTACCTTGGTACTTAGTTGTAGTTTTGAAGTTGTGTTGATTTCATTCACAATCAATTAATCGTTTATATTTTTCCTCCACTAAAGAACCAGATCCAGTATTTCTCACTTAACCCTAAGCCTACACCTTTTCCGTCACCACTGAGTGCAGCCCCACATTTTTCCACTAAGCTCTATGCCAATCTTCATTCGTATCTGTTTCAGGACCAAGGCAACAGTCATCTTAGCAGCTTTGCCTGTTTACTTAACTTTGTTAGTTTCTTCACACATGCTCAAGTTAATTAAAAAGTAAAGATTCCTAAAGTGTGTTCAAAGCTCTGAAGAAACCTAAACTTAATGAAAAATATGAATACACATGCCTTCTTCCAGAACATCTTCAGCTTTCCTTGAATCTACTCACTTCTCTGCTGCTTTACTTCAACAAATAACAACATACAGATATCTTAGGAATTCTTTTTGTCTAGTATTGAGGAGAACACACATTGGCTAGAGTCTCCATGACCAAAAGGCTCTTAAAAGCCAAGAGCTAGACAAATTCACATGTTGATTTCTTTTCTGATTTGAAACCATGGACTACCATATGGATGGGTACCCACTGAGCTCTAAAATAATTCCACTTCTAGAATATTTTATTAGTCTTTTAATGCCTTATTGTGTCTTATTAGTATTTTTAATGCCTTATTCCCATTCTGTGAAATTTCTTGTTTGGTGAAGTGCCTGTTCATATCATTCACCTAGTTTTAATTTTTTAAATTTCTGAGTCATCAGAACGTTTTACCCATACTGGATAAAAATGCCTTTTCAGATATGTGTTTTGCAAATATATCCTCACAGATATTATAACTAAATATTCACTGTCCAACCAAGGACACCTAGATTTTCTCCTATTTTCTTCTAGATTTTATAGTGTTTTGTGCTTTATTAAAGTTGACAATCTCTTTTAAGTAAATTTTGTGAAAGATGTGAAGTGTATGGCTAGGTGATAAAGATGATGATGATGATTTTTTGCACATGGATATTCAGTTATTCCAATACCATTTTTTGAAAAGACTATTCTTTCTCCATTGAATTGTCTTTGCTCGTTCATTGATTTTACCTGTAGAGTCTATTACTGGATTCCCTGTTCTGTTTTATTGAATTGTCTTGTGTCAACTCCACAGTCTTGATAACTATAGCTTAATGGTAGTCCCTAAAGTTGTGTAGCATCAATCCTTCAACTTTGTTCTTCTTCAATGTTGTGTTAGCTCCTCTGAGTCTTTTACTTTTCCAATACAATTTAGAAGTTTATCAATATTCACAAACCACCTACTAGAATTTTCTTTAGTTGACAATGGATTAATACATCAGCATGGAGAGAATTGACAACAGTGTTGAATCTTTCAACCCATGAACATAAAATATCTCTTTATTTATTTAGATCTTTATTTTTTGTTGGAGCTTTGTAATTATGTTTACAGATTCTGATCATATCTTAGATTTTAGCAAATTATGCCATTTTTGGTGCTAATATAAATGGTACCATGTTTTGTCAAATTCCAGTTATTCATTGCTGGTATAGGAAATCAATTGACTTCATGCTATGTTGTTATTATCACTTAGGAGTTCCACATGTTTTTATCTTATTGATTCTTTGGGATTTTCTACATAGACCATCCTAACACTTGTGAACAAAGAAAATTTTATTTCTCTCTTCCCATATAAACATCCGCCCTTTATTTTTATTTGTTTGACTGTTTTTATTGTACAGAGAATTTCCAGTACAATGTTGAGTAGCTGTGGTAAGTGGTGAGATTTTTGTTTTGTACCCAATCTTTGGAAGAAAGTATTCAATTTACCTCCACTGTTCATGATATTCATTTTAAGAGTTTAGTTTATGCTCTTTTTCAAATTGAGAAAGTTCCAAATTCCTACTTTCCTGAGAGTTGATATCAAGAACAAAGGTTAGAATTTTTTCAAATACTTTTTCTGTATCAAATGATGCAATCATATAACCTTTCTTTTTTAATCTGTTGATATGGCAAATTATATTAATTGATTTTGAAATGTTGAACTACCTTTGCACGTCTGGAATAAATCCCACTTTGTCATGATTTGTAATTATTTTTTACATTGTTTTATTATATTTACTAATATTTTGTTGAGTATTTTCACATCTATAATTGTGAGAAATATTGGGTAACCGTTATTCTTTCTTGTAATGTCTTTGCATTTTTGGGGGTATTAGGGTAATGCAGGCCCAATAGAATGAATTAGGAAGTGTTCTCTCCACTTCTATTTTCTGGAGAGAAGAATTGGTATCATTTCTTCTTTAGTTGTTTGGTAGATTTCATGAGTGACTCATTTAGCTGTACTGTACTAAGAGACTTCTGATCCAGGCACACTGATCTAGACTGTGATCCTCTGTATTTGGTGTCTTTCCAGAAATAGGGGTAGTAGTTTGTTCTGTGACCTCAAGTCACAGGGGGGTTCATGAAAAATCATTGATTTCAGATTGTTGATATTTTCTTGTTGAGAAATAGAAGCGACAACTTTCATGCTCTTTAAATGTCAAAGCTGAAACTGAAAATCTCGGAAATGTCTCCTTTGTAATAGTTTTACTTCCGTAGTGGCCCTAGTACTACAGTCATATTTGTTTCCACTAAGCTGGACTGCCCTGAGAGGGTATTTCTAACCCCAGGACTGACCCTACTGGTTTTATTTATTCTTTGCACCATTCTGCCTGTAGTTGAGGGAGCATGGTGTTTTGTTGCTTGTCTGGTTTAGTTTGTCATGAATTGAACAGTTTCAAACACCACATCACAGGTCTATAAACTTGGCACACAACTCCCATCAAATTTAACTCTATTTTCTTGCACTGTCTAGAAAACACAGAAAGAAATATTATTAGATGAAAGTGAACTCATGGTGAGTTAGGAGAGTAGCGCAAAATACCTTCTGAATGTTTCCACTAATTATCTCTCATACCACACTGAAGCTAGCCTAGGTAGAGTCTCAAGATTGCTTCTTCTTGGCCAGATGTGGTGGCTCACGCCTCTAATCCCAGCACTTTGGAAGTCCAAGGCAAGTCCCAGCACTTTGGAAGTCCAATATATAATATATATATTAGCTGAGCGTAGTGGTGTGTGCCTATAGTCCCATCTACTCAAGAGGCTGAGGCAAAAAGATTACCTGAGCTCAGGAGATCAAGGCTGTGGTGAGCTGCTGTGATCTTGTCATTGTATTCCAGCCTGGGTGACAAGGTGAGACCCTGACAAAAAAAAAAAAACTTCTAGACTCTAACCTCTTCACTTAACACCCTCTCTTAGTTATTCTTTTGTCTTTTGCTTCCTCAGGTGTCATCTTCAGGATCCCAGCTCAAATCTAGACAGGTTCATGTTCTGGGCCTTCCCTTTGACTCGATCCTTCAGACATTGTGGCTTTTCCATGCTGGAGAGTATATTAGATCTTCAATTTCTTTGGACTGGAGAAACGACAAAAAAAGAAGAAGGTGAAGAAGAAGAAGGTGAAGAAGAAGGTGAAAAAGAAGAAGAAGAAGAAGAAGAAGAAGAAGAAGAAGAAGAAGAAGAGGAGGAGGAGGAGGTGGTGGAGGAGGAGGAGGAGGAGGAGGAGGAGGAAGAAGAAGATGACAAGGAAGGAAGGAAGGAAGGAAGAAAAAGAAAGAAAGAAAGAAAGAGAGAGAGAGAGAAAGAAAGAAAGAAAAGAAAATGGACTGGCTCTAGTAAAATAATACTGATGCTAGAATAAAAGTCAAACCTGTGCTACGATCTGTAATCTGGACCCAACTTAATGCTCCTTCCTGCCCTTTTTCTTTTTTATGCATCTGATCGCCTTAATATTCCTGAAACACACTTAAAATGCCTCTGTCTCAGAAACTTTGCTGGTGCTTCCCTGCCTGGAATGTACTTCCTCTTTGCTGCCTCCCTATTTCATTTATCTCTGCTAAATGTCACTTTATCTGAAAGTTCTTCCCTGAATAATTAACAAAATAGATGCTGTTCCTGACTGGTTCCATTTTTGTTTCTACACTCTGTGTTCTTTGCTTGAATGAATAAAAATATTTTGCCATTTTTTTTTCACTTTACTATGTCAACTAAAGTATTCTTCCTTGCCTGGAAGAGAAAAAAGAAATAAAATTTATTTTCCCACATACATAATAATACATATAATAATGCACCTCAGTAAGTAACTGTGAAACAAATAGCAGAGTGTTCTGAGAGGGAGTAACCGGGGATGCAATATTAAATTGGGTTGCCAGAAAGGTTTTTCAGAAGAAATTTAAAATGAGACTTAAAAGATAAGAAGACAATTAGGTAAGGAATCAAATGATGATTATTTCAGACAGAGAAAACAGCATATATAAAAGCCCTGAAATGAGAAAGCACTTGTCATGTTTAAGGACCTTAGGTCCCCTTTTGAATGATCCACAATCAGTGAGGGGAGAGAGTGGCATGGGAAGAGTTTGGAGAACCAGGATGGGGTTGGAACATAGGATGCATGGCAGGCCATGTATGGAAGCATGGATATTATTTTTAAGTGGATAAGGAAGTCATTGAATGGTTTCAGCCAAGAACGTAATGAAACATTTTGCGCTTTAAAAGTATCATCTTGTTGCTGTGTAAAAGTGAAATGGAAAGTGACAAGATAATTAGAGATGAGACTGGTAGGAGGTGACTGCAGTACCCCCGATGAAAACGATGGTGATCTTCATCAAAAATGAAGAACATTTTTGTGGCGTAGAATGAAAACAACTTAGTCTTGACTGGGTGGGGATAAGAGAAAGTGTCAAAAGTGCCTCAGGACTGATATGTGTGATTGGGTGGATGCTGGGGCCATTTACTAATTTCAAAATGTCTGTATTAGGAAGAATCCTGGAGGAGAAGAGAGAACTCATCAGTTAAACATAGTCATATTAAGTATGAAGTATCTTAGAGACAGCAAAGTGAAACCTTGAAAAAGTAGATTAAAACACAGGTATAGATCTAAAGAGAAGTTTAAGCTAATGACAGAAAATTGGGAGAGCTTTTCTTCTGCTCTTCCTTTTCATCTACACAACATATTTTCTAAATATGATACAATAAAGCATAATATAAATATACCTATTATTCTAGCTTTTTCCATTAAGTAGCCAGATGTTGATTATAGTGTAGAAGAAAAAAAGATTAATAGTTATTGAGTGCAGACTGTTTGCACAACACTGTGATGGACATTTTACTTTTTTTTCTTTTTTTCCCCCTAAACGTTATGCATTTAATCATTTACATTTAACACATGGGAAGACTGAGGTTTAAAGAGGTTAATTAAATTGTCTCAAGATCAACCAACTTGTAAGGGACGGAACTAGGATTCAAGTCCAGATTTTCATTTTTAAGCACACAATTTTCTATATCAACTGTAATGTAAATGTATATTTTGTCTTTTCTTACTTATAAGAGTTTTTAAAATGACAGTAAATTATTTTCAGCATGGAGGAAAATACAGTGATGTTGCTCTACAAACATGCATAGCTGCAGTAACCTGCCTTCTCTTTAGAAACTATGACTACTTCCCAGTCAAGCCTGTGGATGCTTTATCTGAGCAGTTGAAGAAATGACAATATGAGTTAAACAGCATTTTAGTTTACTTTCAAACAGGATTTCTTTTTAAATTTACTTTCAAACAGGATTTTTGTATTTTGGATTCAGGGAATACACATGCATGGTTGTTGCATGGATATATTGTGTAGTGGTGGGGATTAGGTTTCAGGTGGCTCATTCCCCAGATAGTGAACTTTGTACTCCTTAGGTCATTTTTGAACACACCCACTCCCTACCTTCCCCGTCCCCAGTGTCTGTTATTTCCATCTTAGTGACCATTTCTGAATCACATATGAGTGAGAACATGTGGTATTTGTTTTTCTGACAAACAGCAATATTTTTAAAAACTTTTAGTTTTCCTGAAATTTCAAATAACTTAGTAAGTCAGTTTTATTATCATGGGAAAAAATAAGTATAACTTGATAGCCATTAGTTATTTCCAACACGGAAACTTGGTATTTTGGGGTCTTAAGTTATTCCTTAAGGTAAGAATTAAGCACTTGATCAAAATTCTGGTACTGTTTAACATTAGAATTACCTGGAGGGCTGGTATTTGCTGTTCTTGTTATTTTTGACAAGGGGCAGGGTCAATGAGAAACATTCGCTCCTAAGAGGATTTTTTTTTCCAGAATGTGATCGTGCATTTTTTACAACATGAGTTCTATTCCGTTGGCTTCCATAAATCCATCTCATTTGGAAAATGTGATTTTTCCATCCCCATCTTTCTCTAAGGATTTTGAAGAAAAACGGATTGCAGTATGAGCATTCTAGGGATATTTTGTTTGTTCTTGCTGACACATAGAAATATTTTGTCTTTCTGAAAATATTACTACAGCAATGCATGCAATACATATGTAGACATATAATACAAAATTAAAGCAAGAATCTAAGCTTCTCTTTTATCTATGTTCTACTTTGTGTAACATAAAGAAGTTGCTCTACTGCATCTGTGTAATTATGCCCTTTCACCCTTCAATCTAGAGCAATAACAAAAATAATATGAAAGCATTTTAAATATTGAAATCTTTCTGAAATAAAATCCAATAATTTTATTCTTTCTTATCACTTTATTAGAAAATAATTTCAGAAAATTAAAATTTTAGAATTAAAAACAATATTAAATAGAGTGGCTTCCTTTTTTTAATTTGAAAGAAGAGGTGATGAGGATGAAAAGAATGGATATTATTTATTGGGAAATTAATATATTCCTTTGAGAGATTACATGTGTAGCTTTCAACACCCTGTAACTTAGGACTTTTTTTAATTTTAAAGATGATTAAAGTAAAACTCAAAAATATTAAATAATTAGCCCAAGCTGACAATTAGTAAGGAAAAAGGTTATGTAAGTTTCATGTTGTAATTTGGAATAAAACAGCTGTCTAACCATTCCTGAATCACTGAGAATGACTGGATTCTACAATTTGCTTTTAGCATGCTCTTAGAGATCTGTGGATTTTCCCAAATTTGTATGTGGAAGTGAAGACAATAAAGTCTGTAAAAGAAAAAAATTAACATCAATATCACTTAACAAATAAACATAGAATCAGCTATTATTTTCCTGATGTTTAATTCATAGACATTTTAACTTGACTAGTATTTTGTTGCTTAATGAATGTTATATGAATATAGCTCCATTTGTATATCCATCCATTTCTATTGGCTTTTTATTTGGGCTTAAGATCATTACAAAACATCCTTTTTCATTCATATCTTTATTTTAAATCAATTGGTATTTATTTGCTTAAAATATTTCTTTAATACACAAAATATTTTCCTTCTTTGTTTACTGATGTCTTAAAAAACCAGATTTCTCTTTTCTTTTTTCTTTCTTTCTTTTTTTTTTTGGTGAGTGGTGGGTGTCTTTGGCCAGATTTTCTCAAAGCAAGATTGACAAAAATTTCTGGTGCGAGTGATTATTAAAAGAAGACTTTTATAAGAAATCTGTTAAAAAGTGAAGTAAGCAGGATGGGACTGGGGCAAGAAGCAATTCAGTGATGCACTTCCGTTGATGGCCCGCTCGTAGTTGATCAAATGAGACATTCTGAATTACAGAGTTTTCTGAACTCCAGACAAGGGAATCTTTTTGTACTTTGTATCAATAATCATTGTCTGCAGGTCACTTCTGAATGAAGGGCATAAGGCTTCGTGCCTTTTCTGGTGAAGTGATTCCCTTGGACAAGTACACTCATCCAGAGAAAAGTGAGGCTGTGAGCCATCAGATGGCAATGAAGAGGATGTGGGTACTGCACCAGCGTCTTCTCTCGTAGTCTCACTCATTTCACTTCCCACATGAGTTTGTTCTTCCCACAGGACGAACGTGTCTGGAGAATCCTGGAGAAACTGCCCAGATGGAATAAGCTAATGCGAGGAGTAAGATGAGTTGAACGGTACAAGCAGTAGATTATGATAGACGATGCAGGTATTGTACTCACAACCAAGTCCACCACCTAGGTGATGATCTCAATAAGAGCCCAAGTCAAACCATCACCCAATATGTCTATGTAACAAACCAGAACATGCAGCCTCTGAATCAAAATAGAAAATTAAAAAGATGAGAATGATAAAAAAGAGAGAGAGATGTGCGTTTGGACTACTGTAGAATACCCCAGCCTGCAATGATTTCAAGCCTGTTGCTGATACTCATACTCTCCCTACTTTACCACCAATTCTCAATTCCCATTATTCAAGGCAAACTTCTGTCAGTGTGGGTGCCTTGTCTTTGGGGTGAACCAGACAGACATACCTAAGGTGACTGAATCCCCAATTATATCTGTTGTTTTTAGTCCTTGTCTATTTTTCCATTTTAACAAACTACAGAAATGATTCCTGAAAGAATAGCCTTCCTTGTCCATTTTTAAGATAAAACTGTTAATTATTTAGCTTATGACTGAAGTATTCCATGTTTTTCTTTCTGTCTCCGTTATGTAATAAAAGATCTACTTCTCATAACGATGAGAATCAATGAACCCTGACATTGTTAACTCGTTTCTTTGTCCACTTGATAACAGTACTCTTAATTATATATATTTTTTATTATTGTATTAGTGATTGCTCAAGGAATTATACCTTAGCATGTCAAAATATACTTTAGATTTATATTTGGCTTGAGTGAAATACAAAAGTTCTACCCTCATTCATTCTTTTTTATGCTATCATTGTTATACATATTAGGTCTATATGTGTTATAAATTCAACAATACATTTTTATAGTTGTTATATTTATACACAATCTTACATCTTTTAAAGAACTTGAGAAAAGAGAGTGTGTATTTGTCAAGTTATAGCATTTACCTCATTTTTACTGTAATACAACTTTTTGCTTATTCACCTACTCTGTGCTGCAGTGATCAAATATATTATTGTCTAATATTATAAACCTGACAATCCAAACATATGCATTTACTTTATGCAATTACTCTTTAAATGAGTTAAGAAAAAGAGTAATCAAGATGCAATTGTTCTGTCTTTTTAAAAATTACATAATCACTTCTACAGAGATTTTTTTTTTCAATTTTTTAAATATGTGCTTATATTACTGCCTAGTTTGCAGCCTGAAAAATTCTCTCTAGAACTTCTTGTAAGACAGGTCTGCTAGCAATATATTCTTTCAGATTTGTTTATCTAGGATTACCTTCATTTTACTTTTATTGTTAAAAGATAAATTTGACGGATATGAGACGGTTGAACATTTTAAAATTTCATCACTTTAAATGTATTTTATCTTTGCCTTTTGGTCTCCATTGCTTCTGATGAGAACTTAGTTGCTAATCTTATTGGGATTCCCTTATATATAATGAGTCATTTTTCTCTCTCACTGCTTTCAAAATTTTATCTTTGGCATGGATATTTTAACTACAATATATCTGAATGTGGATCTCTTTGTGCTTATTGCATTTGGAATTCAAACTTTGTGGATTTGCAGCTTAATGTTTTTCCATCAAATGTAGGAAGTTTTCAGTCATTACTGGAATATTTTCCTGCCCTTTTTTCTCTCTTCTCTGTGATTTTTCCATTATGCACATGCTGTGGTGTTTATTTGTGCCTCACTTTTCTCTGTGGCTCTATTTGCTTTTCTTCATTCCTTATTTCTCTCTATTCTTCAAATTTTATAGTCTCTATTGATCTATTATCAAGTTTACTAATTCTTTCTTTGCCAACTCAGATCTACTGCTTAGCCCATCTAGTGAATGCTTCATTTAATTATTTCATTTTTAACCATACAATTTCCAGTTGGTTCTTTTAAAAATAATTTTTGTTTATTGATATTTTCTTTTCATGGGACATTATCATCATACCTTCTTTTAATTATCTAGACATGTTCTCTTCTACTTCTTTGAATATATTTATAATGGTTGCTTTAAAGTCTTTGGTAACAGCAACGTCTAGACAACTTCAAAAACATTTTCTATTATCTGCTTTTTTTTCTTTGTGTGCTCATAGTGTTCTGTTTTTGTGCATGCTAAACAGTTTGTTTAAAATAAAACATTTGTGATAATTCATCGCAGCAATTCCATAATGCTCATCCCTCTTACCTTCAGGTTATGTTTTAGTTTTTTTCCTTTGGCCATGTATTTATTTCCTTAACAACTTGATTGAACTGAATCTGCAAAGTCTATTTCCTTCTGAGTATGACTGTGAGAACTTTGATGCCATTACTCAGATTTTTTTCTTGTTTTTGTGTTTAGCCTGGCTACCAAAGAGTTGCCCTGGATCAGCATAAGTCATTTATTGCTCAAAGGTTATGCTCAAGCCCTCTTAGTCAGTTACATTATTAATCTTTACCTTTCTTTTTTCCTTTTCTTTTTCTTTTTTTTTTTTTGAGTCGGAGTCTCACTCTGTCGCCCAGACTGGAGTGCATGGTCGCTCCCGGCCACCGCAGCCTCCACCTGCTGGGATCCGGCGATCCTTCTGCCTCCGCCTTCCTCGTAGCCGGAACCACAGGCGCGCGCTACCACGTCCGGCTGATTTTTTTATTTACTGTAGAGATGAGGTCTTGCCAAGTTGCCCAGGCGGGTCTCGGACCCGCGGGCTCAGGCAATCCACTCACCTCAGCCGGATTACAGGCTGAGCCACCGAACCCGGCTAATCTTTACCTTTCAATGTGTTTGTCACTTGGAGGCTGCCATCACAGTTAGAGGAGTTTGTTTTGCCACATGTTCAGGCAAGTATGAATAGCTTAGATTGTCTCTCCTCTTTCACTCCTGGGAGGACACAGCCTTAGCCAGACACACAATATTCCTGGCTTCCAAGGATACACGTGATTGAATTTTTAAGCCTGGTTTTCTAGGAGTTGACTCTATATTAAAGTGGAGAATCCTTCAGCCAGAATTTGAGCTGAGGCTGTGGTTAAGCTCTAGTGCCATGGGGACTTCTGCCCTTTGTTGTTCAATCTCTACCTGGGTACTCTTCATTAATACTTAATGCTTAAGTATTCTCCACGTTCTACCCTGAGTGTTTCTGAGGAGGTGCAGCCTAGAGCTTATTTATATCCAGACTTCCCAATTTCCAGGTTTGCTGTGATCACAAAATGGCCTTTCTTGGCTCATTCATTCCCTGGTTCTGTGTGTTAAAATTCAGAAGCTCTGTACTTTTGCTTAATTACTACTTGCATCATGGAGATGTGAACCATGGAGATGGGAGCACGTCTTCTTAATTGCCCTCCACCAAAACCTCCATTGCTTTTAACAACACCCTTAGTCATTAAATTCTCCACACTTTTTTCCAAATAAAATTCGTTTCCCCATGCAGAGCTGCGAAGTTTCTCATCCTTAAAGACTACCTCTCCAGTATGCCTCTCGTAACAGGCAGAACCTGTGCACCACTTTACAAGAGTTGGACACAAAAACAGTGGCCCTCTTCTCCTGGATCGAACCATTCTGCTGTATGAGTGGTGCTGGGGAATGACTTGGTCTCCTTGTTTTGCCTTTCCTGATAGGGAACCACTGCCCTGTGAGTGAAGTTGGAGCTGTGGCATATGAGGACAGAGAACAGTATTGCTAATCCACTGAACCTGGGGGGCAACTTCAGCTCTCTGAGCAAAGACTAAGTAGCGTAAATGTACCCTGGTCCTCTCAACCACACCTGCCTGGAATAGAATTTACAAGGCTAAGAGTGGGATGAGCAATTCTTGCAGCTTCGTCCCCTCCACTCTTGGGTTGAGATGAAAGTCCAGCCTGGAATCTGAGGAAGAGAGAATTTGCCATCTTCTTGCCTCTAGCTTCCTATTTTAGAGTTACTGAAGTCGTTTTCTTCAGATGGAGCCCGTGACAGGCAAGTGGGAGGTGGGAGTGGGAGGGCAAGGGTGGGTTGTGGCTCAAATGCCACAGATTCTTACTGTTCTCACCAAATTTAGAAGATTTTCTTAAATAAATGTTTTGCTTTTGTTCTCCATATGCCTGTAAGAAAATTTCTAGATACTTCAGAGTGATTTATCCAGAAATACAGTTAACGCAATACAAAGGCAGTGCTAGAGACTTCAATTTGACAGTGACTTGTCCAAAATATTTCCCTCCCCACAGTCCTGTGCAAGTTGAATATTTTTCCTTCAGCCTGCTTGGTTCTCAAAATGTCCCTGATATGGCTAGTGGTTGCTTGCTCAAGTTGGCTTCTGGATCTTTTGAATGCATTCCTTGAATATTTTTCATCATTCTTTGAACATCTCTTTATTTTCAACACACAAAAAAAGATGCTTTATGTTCATGTTTTACTTTTTAAACTGAGTCCTGGAATCAGGCATTTGTCTGAGGAATCATGATTCCTTTCTGCAGCAGTTCTAAGAGTGTGAAATATAATCTCTGAATGCTGAGAGTGCAAATAGAATTTTCTTTCCATTCTTTCTTATTAAAATGTTTTGGTAAATAAATTTCTTATTCCCCACTTCAATTTTGTTTGAACCAGAAGGGGCTCAGATAAATTCATCTGAGTCTGACTACAGATTATATTCCTATTTAGCGTAGACTTTCATCATGCATTTTAGCCGAGTCCTCATTAAAATAACTCATTAGCTTGTACCTTTTCTGTGATGCCAGAATTCAAACTTATAACAATATAATCTTCTTCCTTCAAGAACTAAGTTTTCAAACTGAAAGAGGAAGAAAATTGAAGACAAATGTGAAAAAATATGTCTTTCTCACTTCAGGAAAAAATGTTCAATGTGTGTTTTATAAGTGCAGAAATTCTACCTAGAACTTTAATTTATTTTATAAATATTTTTTAGCTTTGTGAAAGATGATACATAAATATATTTACTTAAGTAGAAGATCAGAAATAGACTTGAAAGGAAATCAAAATATGTCAATATGTGTCTAAATTTTATCTTAAGCATGAACAAATATAAAATCAAATCGTTAAAATGAGGTGGCAAGCAACACAGTAGTAAATAAGGAAGATAAATTTATTAAAGAATGATACATTAAAATTTTATGAGAGTCTTGAAGAGTAAATTATGACAATGTCACTATAGTTTCATGTTCAATAAGTATTACTTGCCATCAAGTGTAGTTGAGGACAAATTATAAAGTGATTTTAGAAAAAGGATAACAAGTATATTTACCAGGGTTGACCTTCAAAGTATGGTGGGTCATTGAGTTTTTTTTAGAATAGAAAAACTAACATATATACATTTATTATTATTATTATTATTTATTATAAAGATGTAAGGTACAATTCAGGGCTGGGTACATAAGTGGTCATCTGCAGGAGAAGTCTGGATCTCCCATTGGTCCTCACTTAGACTGGTTTTGGATCAGGTATCCTTATTAGTGTTATGTGCCCTCCCCTTCACTGGCAGTGACTCATTACTGCCCATCCCTTTCATGTAGTATTACGATAAATGTTCAGGGTCCATTGTGTGCATTCCACCTTTTTTATCCAGTCCACTTAAAAAATTTTTTTTTAATTTTAAAGATGTGGAGTACAATTCAGGGTTAGGTTTACAAATGTTCATTACGTAGGCACCCTTGTTGATGAGGTGTGCCCCCGCCTCCAGCAGTTTCTCAATACTGCCTATCCCTTTCTTATGGTATTATGATAATTGTTCAAGCTTATGAGTGAGAACATGTGGTACTCACTTCTTTTTTCCTGTGATAGATCCCTTAGTATTATAGACTCTAAGTCCATCGAAGTTGCTGCTTAGTTCATAATTTTACCCTTCTTTATGGCTGGGTAATATTCCATCATGTATATGTACCACATTTTATTTTTTATCTAGTCCTCTTTCAATGGGCAGCATGGTTGGGTCCATTTTTTTTTTTTTTAATTATAAACAATGCTGCAATAAACATGTCTGCAATAAACATGTCATAGAGTGATTTGAGTTCCTCCGAGTATATTCCCAGTAGTGGAGGTCAATTTTTAGGTCTTCCAGGAATTGCCAAACTGTTTTCCACAGAGGTTGTACTAGTTTACACTCCCATCAACAGTGTAGAAGTATTACCTTTTCACCGCATCCTCTCCAGCATCTGTCGTTTTTTTAGTTATTGATGTTGGCCATCCTGACTGGAGTGAGTTGGTATCTCAGTGTGGTTTTAATTTGCATTTCTTTGATGGTTAATGAGGCTGAGCATTTTTTCATGTATCTGTTGGATGCTGGTATGTCTTCTTTTGAGAAATGTCTATTCATATCTTTTGCCCACTTTGTAATGGGGCTATTTGCTTTTTTCTTTTTGGCATGTTTGAGTTCCTTGTAGATCCTAGTTGTTAGGCCTTTGTCAGATATACAGTTGGCAAATATTTTTTCCCAGTCTGTGGGCTGTCTCCCTGCTCTCTTGATGGTTTCTTTGGCATTGTAGAAACTTGTTAGTTTAATGAGGTCCCACTTGTTTCTCTTATCTCTTATGGCATGGACACTTGAGGTTTTGATCAGGAATTGGTTGTCACTTCAAGTTTCCATAAGGGTGTCTCCTGCATTTTCTAAAGTTCTTATAGTTTGAGGTTTTATGTATAGGTTTTTGATCCATTTAGAGTTTATTTTTTTGTATGGTGATAGGTAAGGTTCTTGTTTTAATTTTCTGCATGTGGTCAGTCAGTTTTCCCAGCACCATTTACTGAATAGGTTCCCCTCTCTCCAGTGGTTGATGGTGGAGGCTTTGTCAAAGATGAGTTGTTTGAGAAATTAAGGTTTTGCTTCTGAAATCTCTATCCTATTCCATTTATCCAGTCCACTTTTGATAGCAAAATGACTGGTTCCATGTTTTTGCTATTGTGAATAAAACCAACAAAAATATTTTAATAAAAATCACATTTTTAATGCAGCAGAAGACAGACACATACTCATTTGAAAACAAATTTTACAATAATTAACTAAATTTATAAGATGATCCTCAATATTCTAACTAAAATCTTTCCACCACTTTATATTACTTCATTTGTTTGTGAATTAAAAGGCTTAAATTACATGAACTTGACGTTAGAATCTTCAAGACATGAACTCTGCATTTACATACTACATGCATGACATTGGAAAATCATCCAGCATGCCGGATCCTTTTGCAACAGAAAAGTGGAATGACATTTACTCTTCAGAGTTGTATTAATTACATTGGTATGGCAACATAATGTGTGTGAAGTATACCACCAATATTTGCTCATATATCTAGGTTAATATTAATAAGTATCCATTATATGCTGAGAGATTTTTTAATACAAGCATTTGTTTTCCTTCTAATATTTACTTGTATAACAAAATTTACCTGTAATAATACTATGAAAATAATGGCTCTCCTGCTTCAGCTCTTACTTTTAACCCTGTAAACTGGCATTGTCTTAAAATTATGACTTGCTCTTTTTTTTTTTTTTTTGAGTTGAATTCTCACTGTCTCCCAGACTGGAGTGCAGTGGCCGCTCCCCGCCACCGCAGCCTCGACCTGCTGGGGCTCCGGCGATCCTTCTGCCTCAGCCTTCCAAGTAGCTGGAGCTACAGGCGTGCGCTACCACGCCTGGCTAAT
This sequence comes from Carlito syrichta, assembly GCF_000164805.1. Classification (NCBI taxonomy): domain Eukaryota; kingdom Metazoa; phylum Chordata; class Mammalia; order Primates; family Tarsiidae; genus Carlito; species Carlito syrichta. The sequence continues at coordinate 400,913 of NW_007260285.1, read as the reverse complement.
TTTTTGATTTATTGTAGAAACGAGGTCTCACCTGCCCAGGCAGTTCTCGAACCTGCGGGCTCAGGCAATCCACTCACCTCAGCCTCCCAAAGGTGCGGGATTACAGGCTGAGCCACCGAGCCTGGCTATGACGTGCTCTTAAGGGAATCAAAAGTGACATGTACAAAAAAAATTCTTAGCTACATTTTTAAAGCTTAGCATTTTCAACTACATTCCATTTTGTATATCTTTTTAAAGGTTCTCTGGGTTATATGTGCTTTCTAAAACAGTGCACACATTGCTGTCAAACTGTGCAAAGGAAAGGTCAGCCTTCAACAGATAATTCCTGTTTCCATGGAAACTGACTTGGTTTTGGAAAAAGCTGTAAGTGCTTATAAATAATCACAGATTCAAAACTCCATTGTCTTCCTTTGACAGGTGTAGTGATCTAAATCTTACCTGAGAAAGGGCCAATTGATAGGTTAATCCTACCTAAGAATTTAAAATATTGCTATACATGTATTGTTTTTAAGAGGCATCTATACTATTCCAAATAAAAAGCACCATATAAAATGAATCAGATATTTTTACTGAGGTGAATTACTTGCTCAGTACACAAACTTTTTCATATGTAGTCATAAACTTTAATTTCTTCTGCTTTATGGAAGAGTGAACAAAAATACCGAATGATTTAGCCTTATACCCTGTGAATATTTCTTTGTTTTATTTTTAGGAGAAATAATTTTGGATATGCTAGTCCTCTATGCATTTTAGAACAGAGTTTAGGAAAATGGGGTTTATACTGATGCCATGTAGAGCCAAGAGGAAACATCTGAAAGGGATCAGTCATGATTTTTTACCCCTCTCTTTCAACTGTACACTGTGAACTCTTGCCACAGACACTAAATTAGAGATGCACAAAACCAGGGCATGGGTCGAGATTTTTTAATAGTATGCCAGTATTCTAAATGACAAATGATGAGCACTTGGAGTAAAAGAGAAAAGGCAGATGAAAAGCAAGTACTAGAGGCATTTGGGTAGAATTCTGACTCAATTATCTTATTTGTATGACCAAACCCTAACTCCTTCTTTAAATGAATTATTTAAGATGAAGTTAAAAATGAAAATTCCTATTGAATTTGAAAGAATAATTACTCTATTTTTCATCCTTCCAAGCACTTTGTTCATATTGCCAAAATATAATTTGCCAGAAGGTAGAATTTACAGAGTGTACAATGCAGACTTAGCTCCTACCACATCCGATTCTGTAGCCCGAGTGTTTGCTATTGTACCTGTCCAAAACTTATCACTCACTACACATTTGTTAGATTGAATTGTATATCTCAGTTCTTTTTTTTAAATTTTAAATCCAGTGTTTGGGGTTTGCCAACAAAATCTCTAAAGATAAGAATTGAGGTTAGTTACAATTTGATTTTACAATGGTCTTTCAAATAAAAAGGTCTGATATTAGAGAAGTCCTTAACTAATTCCTTATGCCTACAAAGGTCACCCTAAAACAGGTTTAAGTTACAAATAATAGTTTTAGATCTTGAGAATTTGACTTTGAAAAATCTGTTCAACCATATTTTGAAGTTTTCCTGAAAAATACGGTTAATTCTCATCTTTGGCAACTGTAGATAATCTTTACTCAGTCCTATGTGCTATATTAAAAGTATGCAGTAACAAAAATATTAGAATTAGCACTAGAGTTTGTAAAATAGCTCATAACAATCGATCAGTCTTGGTTTCTATAGTGTTAGAGGTCTAGTCAGCCTTACAGAAAAACAAAATTTAGGCTCACTAGTCAATTTTAGAAACCATAAAAATTATTTTTTCAATATTATAAGCAAAACATCAGTATCTACTTTGCTATTTTAAGCTTAAAATATAAAGTTAAATAAATTTGATCTGATAATATAATTATGCTATCTCCATAATATTCCAACTTATTCCAAAAATTCCAAGATTGTAAGATATATGAACAAATTCCATCATATTTCCATAAATGTAAATGGGCCAACTTCACTGTAATTTCATTTACAGAGAGAGCACTTAATCCATTTAGTACCATCTGTTAATCTTTTATCATTGCACTATGGTTCAAGATGATAATTCATAGGAACAACAATTATGATTCTGTCCCTGTTGTCAGGATATCATGAAAAAGATATAAAAGGTAACATCCAAATAAGAGATTTCTTCAGCAACTCCTCAGTTGGTATGGAGAATATCACACCAAGATCCAAAACTCAGATTGTTAGTTAATGGGATGAGAATGGCAGTGAAAAATAAGAAAAGATAAACTGAGAAATAGTTACAGAAGGAAAGTAGCATTTGGAAAGTGTAAAAAAAATTCCAATGTTATATTTTAATTCGTCTTTCAAAAGTGATACATTAGCATTAATTATTTCAATATTAAATATATAGAGAAATATATATATACACACACATATAGCCAAAATATCTCATCTGTCATGCATTCTAGGCCTACTGCCCTCTTTTCTTTCTTAACATTTAATTAGTTTGCTTTGTATTCATTTATTATGTATACAGAAACAAATATAACTATATGTATTTTTCCTTTCCTTTTTATAAGTAAAGTGGAAAACTATAAACAAGATTCCACACTTTACTTTTTTTTAATAAAATGTATTTTAGGACACATTTTACACATCAGATTCAATATGTGACAAATGTGGAAGTCATCACGCCAGTCCATATGCAGAAAAATAAACATAGACATAGACCTTACAATTATAAATTACTAGCAAGGGATTATAGATATAAATATAAAACATGATACTATAAAACTTCTAGAAGAAAACACCAAAGAAGATATACATGGCCTTTATTTTGGTGATGAGTCTTTAGATACAACATCACAGCATGGCCCATGAAAGAAAAACATTGATAACTTGAACTTTGTTCAATTTTAAAACCCTGTTCTCTGAAAAACACTGTGTAGAGCACCAAAGAACAGGACACAAATTTGGAGAAACTATTTTAAATACATATCTGGTAAAGGACTTATCCACAATACATAAAATAATTCTTGACAATAATAAAAAAACCAATTAAAAAATGGGTAAACTATCTGAACAGACACTTCACCAAACAATATATACAAATGGTAAACAAGTATATGAAAAGATTCTCAACATCATTTGCCATCAGGGAATTGCAAATTATAACACAGAGATAGCACTATATAGCATTAAAATGATACAATTTTTTTTAATACTGGTGATACCAATTGCTGGGGGGATGCAAATCAACAGGAACTCTCATTCATTGCTAGTGCAAACACACACAGGTATAACCACTTTAAAAGACAATTTAACAGTTTCTTATCACGCTAACCATAGTCTTATCACACAATCCAACAATCCCTCTCTTAGGTATTTACTCAAGAATTTGAACACTTACATCCACTCAACACCTGAATATGAAAGTTTATAGCAACTTTACTAATAATCACCAACTTTAGAATCAACCAAATGACCTTCAATTAAAGAAGATATAAACTTTGGCACATCCATATTATTTATCAATGAAAATAAATAAACTATAAAGGCACAAGAAAACATGGAGATATCCTAAATGCATATTGTTACATGAAAGAAGCCATTCTGAACAGGCTACATCCTGTAGGATTCCAACTATATCACATACTGAGATTGGCAAATATATAGAGATGATGAAAAGATCAGTGGTTGCCAGAATTTCCAAGTACTACAAGAGAGTTAAATATGTGAAGCACAAGAGATTGTCTATGGTAGTGTAACTACTCTGTATGATACTATAATAATGGATTCACGATACCAGGCAGTTGTCAAAACCCATATAACTTGACAACAGGAAAAATACATTTTAATGTATGTAAATTTTTAAAAAATCGTTTTAGCTGTCAGGAATCCCAGGTTGACATGAAGAATGTGATAAAACAATTTAATGCTGTAACAAATTTATAAAAACAGCTCACTAAAAGGAATAGGAACAGATGCTGGCCTAAGCAACTTTGCAATTCAGTAAGTAGGAAAACTAAAGGCAAAAGAAGTTGTACTTTAACTACTGTACTTACAGGTTAAGAATTCCAATACTGCTCTACATGTAAACTGGGATGAAGAAATTAAGTAAATGGATAAAAGGTCTTCACATTGAAGTAGAAGGTTACAGATGAGCAAGGGAGGAAGCTAGAATAGTCCACGTGGTCATGGATTATAGTTAGATATGTCTTATCAATGTACAACTAATTTAATATAGATACAGGTGGTTTCATATGGAAATATTCATAGATGTATACACAGATACATACATAGATATATACACAGATTAGTATGCACACATATATTATCCTGCCCTGTCAATTTAGAGGTTCTCAAAGCAATAGCACGGCAGCAGAAATGAGCACAACTAATACTCAAATCTTGGTTTTCAATGTTATTCATTCATAATGGAAAGCAAGCGTCTTTAGAGAAAAAGTGGATTTTAGGACTGGGAAAGAGAATATAGATTATTCTGAATGGTATTTATTGCCAGATATTAATGAATTGTTTTAAAAAGGGGGAGGAAGGAGCAGAAGGACAAGAAAAGCTATAACCCACGATGAATGGCAGATGTCAAAGAGATAAAGGAGCCAGTAACAACAACAAAAACTCCATAGCAGGCAAGGCTAGGACAGCAGAGTAAGATATAAATTAATTAATCCTGAATTACAACTCACAGTATAAAATAAGTATCCACTGGTTCTTATTGATATACATACGTGGCTGAATGAATAAATAAAATAAGAAGAATTTTTAAAAATTCTATGCAAAATAAATCCTAGTAATTTGGTTTAAATTCTTGTTCCTCAATGAGATGGAACATAACTCTCCACTCGTTAATATTGGCTGCTCATAATGAATTATTTCAAAGAGAATAATGTTGAAAAGGGAGAAAGAATAACTTTACAGTAAGATGAACCTGGCAGCCCCAACCTTAGGTGATCAAGGTCAATATCAATAATTCATATTAGTGGCATGTGCCTTTGATATAACATGATGAAAATGATGTTATATCTCTATAGTCTCTCCTCAAAATGCACAACTTTGTGCTAATTATTAGAAAAGCACTAGAAATCAATCACAATTGAAGAATAATTTACAAAATATCTGACCAGTACACCTCAAGACTGTCTAGGTCATCAAAAGTAAGAAATGTCTAAAATTTTCAGCCAAGAAGAGCCTCAGGAGACATGAAGTCTAAATGTCATGTAGTATTGTTGATTGGATCCTGGAATAGAAAGGGGCATTAGGTAAAAATAAAGAAATATGAATGAAGTATGAAATTCATTCAATAGCAATGTATTAATCATAGTGCAATCAGTATAACAAATGTATCACACCAATGTTAGATCTTAATGATAAAGAAAATTGTGTGGGGTAAATGAGAATCTCTGTACTATCTAGGCAAGAAAGGATTGTCTGGTGTAGGGAATCCAAGTCTCAGCAGGGTTGGTAGGGCTTCCCTGCTGTGTAGTCTGGAGATGGGGATTGGAGCACAGTCAGATGATATGGAGGGGAAGAATGATGAAAAAAAAGTGAATAATTAAGAATATGGAGCCATTTTTCCCCGCCAAAAAGTAAGTTAAACATATGGAAAGGAACAAATCTAGAATGAACTTTGTAGAGCTTCTCTGTCTTTCTATCCACCTAGTCAGCTATCTGTATATACATATTTGTTTGTGTGTATAAACATGCATATCTCCCTAGCTCTGTCTACAGTGAGAACCTCATAGCATAAACACATCTGGCATCTACATATTGGATCCTTGGGAAAGTAGTTGATTCTAGGTCTGGGGCTAGGAGATTACAAGAGAAGGCTGGAATGTATTGTTGTCCCAGAGATCAAAGGGGCTTTCAAAGAAAGTTGGGAACATGAGGAAAGGACATAGCTTGGAAAGGCTCCCACTATGAAATTAAGACAATTTGAGCAACAAAATAAATAATAATAATGAATTATAACCCATTAATTAAACCAGCTGTTCATAATTCCATATTTACATAAATATATTCATGAATACATTGAAAGTTTCATAAGAAACAGTATAAATACATAGTTTAAAAGGACCTCTCTACAAAATATAGGTTTAAAAAGGAGAAGAAAAGAATAACTTTACAGTGGAAAAGACTGTTAGTCACCAACTTATTCAAGCGACCAAAGTAAATATAATCAGAAATGAAGCAAATAAAAATTCTATTCTACCTGACAGATGGCATGAGAAGAATATAGCCTCACTTCTGTGCTCACTCTCCCAGGTATATCATCTGAATCTAACCTGGAAACATCAGATATGCCTTCCAGACCAAAGAGGATTAAATACCTGACAACTAAGTGTAACATGCAATTCTATACTAGATTATTTTGCTACAAAATATATTTGTAAGCAATTGGCAAAATTTTAATAATCTCTGAGGAATTTGATATTTGTAGTGGATAAATGTTATTTGAGATTGTGACAGGTGGTTTTGTTGTCATGTTGGAGGATGTCCCTCTTATAGAAATTCACACTAGAGTATTTGGGGGTAGTTGGCCATCAAAGTGACAATTTATTCTCAAAAAATTGTTTGTACAATACAAAGTCACAATTTAATCTTAGAAACACAACATTGTGCTAAGAATAAGAAGCAAGTCAAAACTATACAATTAAATTAAAAAATTCTTATTTATAAAGTGTTATGTTGAATTATTTTGCGTTAGTCTTCTAAATTTAAAACCTAGATCCCTTGTTTCTTTCCTTCTTTCTCTACTGAAGCTCTTTTCTCAAATATACAAATACTGTTTCCCTTTGGGGCACTTCAAAATCGAAATTAATTATGCTAATTATCTCATGCAGGCTCACCTAATTAAATTTAATTAGTTGGTTTTGCTAATTCTAAACAACATCCTCTGGGAAATTTTACCTTTTGGGTTAAACTAGGTAGAAAATCTAGGTGTCCACTTACCCGAACATATTTAGAGAGAAATCATAGCATATGTGGGTGTTCAAATGGAATGTGTATTGTGTAGAGTCATCTGGCTATTGATGATCTCTCTAGCCATAGGTTTTGTTAAAATGTAATGTTTTGGTGGAAACTTACCAAGGTAAATGTCAAGGTTTTAATTAGTATACAAATTCTTCCATTTAGATGATAGTCACAAAAAACATAAGATCATTATATATAATGTGCTTACTACTCCAGCAATATTTTTTACATTCATACTGATTTTTAAATTATCAATAGAATGCTGTTTTCTGTTCTATTGACTTATTCTTAGCTTTTGTGATACTTCTATTCCCTAATTCCCTTCCTCTTTGTGCCCTCACTATTCCACGTCACAGAGCATCGTTTTCTCAGCTTAGTACAATTAATTTGTACTTCCAAGGTTCTTCCCTGGTTTTGCTTTCCTTTTGTCTTTAACGTTTGCCCCGTGCCGGGGGTTGGGGGCTGGGGGTGGGGTGGGAGGGGGGTTGGAGGAAGAGAGAAATACCTTTAATTACAATGTATGGACTGGAAAATGCTTAAGTCTTTATTTATTTCTAGTTTTGAACTTCAACTTGCTCTTCAGCTATTGATTCAAGAACCTGGTAAACATATCAATATCGGTTACCCAGTCTTTAAAAATTCATCAGCCTGTAATCCCGCGCCTTTGGGAGGCTGAGGTGAGTGGATTGCCTGAGTCCACGGGTTCGAGACCCGCCTGGGCAGCGAGACCTCATCTCTACAATAAAATAAAAAATTAGCCGGGCGTGGGAGCACGCACCTGTAATTCCGGCTACTCGGAAGGCTGAGGCAGAAGGATCGCCGGAGCCCCGCAGGTCGAGGCTGCGGTGACCGGGAGCGGCCGCTGCACTCCAGTCTGGGCAACCGAGTGAGACTCCAACTCAAAAAAAAAAAAAAAAAAAATTCACCACTTAAACTCTGCCCTCATCCTGTGTACCTATTCTCATTGTCATATTTTATGTTCTAATCATTTCTCACCTGAACTGTTTCAGTAACCTCGTCTCTGTTCTTAACCTCCTATCTTTCGTATGTCCAAGTTCTTTTATCTCCCCTTAACAGCTTCTAGCAATTATCTGGTTTGCTTAGTTTGAAAATGTAAAGATGTTTGTGTCACTCCCTGCCCCTCTACTTAGGATCAAACAGTTGATCTCCATTGCCTACAAAATAAAGTCTAAACAATTATGCAAAAACTTCTGAACTCGGGTTTCCAACTAGTGCTCATCTCTTAGCAGGACTCCACTTTGAAAGGTATATCATAATGACAGCAAGATTTTTGTGCTTCCGGGCACAGACATTGCAGCTTTGAACATCTAGCATATATATGGCTCTCCATGCCTGATGCACTTCTCTAGCCTTTTAATAGTTTTTTATGCTGTTAGCACCTGATTATTTGCTAAGAATATGAAAAAAGTTTTCTAAACAATAGAGATATGTAGAGAGTTAAGACAGAAAATTCTCCTATCCTATTCTGTTTTTACCAAAAACAGCTGGTTAAAGAAAACAAAATGAGCCGGGCTCGGTGGCTCAGCCTGTTATCCCGCGCTTTGGGAGGCTGAGGTGAGTGGACTACCTGAGCCCGCGGGTTCGAGACCCGCCTGGGCAACTTGGCGAGACCTCATCTCCACAATAAATCAAAAAATTAGCCAGGTATAGTGGCACGCGCCTGTAGTTCCAGCTACTTGGAAGGCTGAGGCTAAAGGATCGCCGGAGCCCAACAGGTCGAGGTTGCAGTGGCCCGGAGGGGTGACAGAGTGAGACTCCAACTCAAAAAAAAAAAAGAAAGAAAGAAAAGAAAAAAAAAAGAAAAATGATGCCTACCTCCCAGACTTCATGTAGCTAGCAAACTAGCTATCCAACCATCCATCCATCTCAATACTTTGATTTTTTGCTCACCTCTAGTTAATATTACATATATTTCTTATATATACTTGTTATATTTCTTATATATATATTTCTTTTAGTTATGGGTTAAACTGTACAGTTCAGGACATGCAGTATGATTGGATCATTCCCCTGTTGGCAGATATTTGGTGACTTTTCTTGTGTTTTATTGTTATTAATAATAGTACAACAAGTGATTTTGTATTTCCACTAACAAAATTCAATATGATTTCTTACTCCAGTTAAAAAGGACAAAGAATTCATTCTGACAAACATAGTTCTCATAAACACTCACACTCCTTACAGAAAATATAGAGAGAGCATTTTCTATGAAAAAAACTTCAAATATAATTTTGCAAATAATTTTATCTCATATTATTATTAGAAATAAATTATAATGCTAATTACTTAGATATTTGAGAAAGAATTGCATGCTTTATTGTGCAGATGTATACATTTAAATTTACAAGTTTCAAATGTAGTTTAATTTTGAAAATGATTTGAATTGCACAACAAATGTGATAATTGTAGTGCCATTTTGACCAACTTATTATAAAAATGTATTATAAATAAGTGTTATAAAAATCCCTATAAATTAAATATATTTGAGAATCATTAGATATTAAATATCAAACCTAAAAGCAAAATACATATTTGTGTAGATAAAAAATACACTTCATTACTAATTTTATTAGTTCTATTGGTGTATGTAAAAAAAGATACATTGGAGAATATATTTGTTATATTCCCAATTGACAACCCAAGCATAACAAACCATATTTAAGCTAGATTCTTGATTTTCACATCTATTAGTTTTAATTAATCTTCCTTCACCTCTCAAGCAAATCAAAATTGTAAATGCAACTCACTACATAAAAGGTCTATTTACTTTGAGAGATCGATGCTCTTTTTTTTTTTGAATTGGAGTCTCACTCTGTCGCCCAGACTGGAGTGCAGTGGCCGCTCCCGGTCACTGCAGCCTCGACCTGCTGGGCTCCGGCGATCCTTCTGCCTCAGCCTTCCGAGTAGCTGGAACTACAGGCGTGCGCTACCACGTCCGGCTGATTTTTTGATTTATTGTAGAGATGAGTCTCGCTGCCCATGCGGGTCTCAAACCCGCGGGCTCAGGCAATCCACTCACCTCAGCCTCCCAAAGGCGTGGGATTACAGGCTGAGCCACCGAGCCCAGCTAGTTGTATATTCTTACTACTACCACTATTACTTAAAATTTCTAAGAAAAAAATAGTAAATTTTACCAGCTGTGTTTGAACAATAAAATATGAAGATGAACATCTGAAAAAAAATTTTTTTTAAACAAGTTTGACATATGGATAATCACAAATTTTCAAGTAAATCAAGCCCTCCTAAATTTACTAGAGATGTTTATGAAAGATACAAAATTTCAGCTAGAATGCAGGAATGAGTTCAACATACCTATTGTACAACATGCTGACTATCGTTAACAATATATTGCATTATTTAAAAATGATGAGAGCAGATATAAAATGTTCTCATCACAAAAATAACTACTGTGAGGTAACGTAGATGCTAAAAACTACATTTAGTCATTCTACAACATATATGTATATGTACTTCAAAATATCACATGATGCATGGTAAATGTGTAAAAAAAATTTTCTGTTAATAAATAAATAAATAACAGAAAAGAATAATACATAGTTTTGCCTGGAGTTCAGATAGAGCCTGAACTCCAGGCTCTATCTGGATTGAATTGCATTGAAAGCATTTTTACCTAAAGACACAGAAAAATGCACTGAAAGCATTTTTACCTAAAGACACAGAATAAATCACTTTCCCTTAAAGACTATGAGCTCAAAAAAAAAAAGTCTAAGTTTAACTAAAAATGAACCAACTTTGACTATCCAGAATATCTTTTTAGTCTTTTAAAGTTGTGAAGAGGTTCCTACTTGTCAGTATTGTTGATTGATAACAGTGAGGATGATGGTTTGCATTGCAATTTGGTGCTGTCTGGAGGACTGCTCCTTTGGGGCTGTTCCTGTAGTAGCTTTCTGCCTATGGAAACAGAAGAGTCTAAGAAACACCAGCCAGTAGTGAAGACTGGGCTTCCTGGTTTATGCTACTTAAGAAAATCAAATAGAAATTGTTCCTTTTAGATTTTTAAGTGTCATGAAATATGTCATAACATTTCATTTATTCTGATTTTTTTAGAGAGAAAATATTTTACTAGCAACAGAAATAACTATGTAAAAGTTTATTGTGAATGATATCAATAACAACGGTAATATTTTCATTAAAAGGTAATATATAATGTAACTATAGAAACACGGACCACCTACGATTCATTTATTTTCTTTCTCTGAAATCCAGTGACTGTCAATAATTAACTTACCATTGGAAATAACTCTTTTTCATTAAAAAAAAAATTCTTCTGCTAGACTAATATGAGTCCTAAGTTTAAAATATCATTGACATCATTTTATACAACATTTAGAAACATCTTTTTTTAAAAATAGAACCATTTATTTCCCTTCCATGCTTTAGCCAATCAGCCCCCCACCAAGATGTGCCTTTGTAAAACCTAACAGTATTTTTATATGACCCTAAGGTCATTTTGAACAACGTTGAGAGTTTATTAAAGATTTAGAAAGATTTTCAAAGCCAAATTCTTTGTGAAGCCTCATTTAGAAACAACTTTTAAAAATCATTCTGACTTCTGTTTTCAGGTAGGATGGAGTACTCCAAAAAAGGATAATAATTCTGTGGAAAACATCTCATAAAGCTAAATTATATACAATATATGTAGAGAGAGATTTGCAGAAGTTACCATTTCTATAAGTAATAAAACTTCAAAGTCTTACATAGTTTATCTGAATCTCTTCTGCTGTTACTGGGTGCATCTACTGATTCTGTACCTTACCTAGAGGCTAAAATTCTAGAATAGACCCAGAAAGAAAAGTGCTTCTGAGGGGCAGAGACAACCTAGTGAAATTTGGATAGTTACATGAATCTGGATGAGGAAAACAAGCAAACAAATAAAATATCCTGTGCAACTTAACATCACCTAGAGTAAACACATCTTAAAGAAAGGATGTTGAAAATGAAGGTATTAAAGAAGATATACTAGCAAAAATGAGGTAAAGAGAATAAATATGGGAGCAATTTTACTAATATTGGAAAAAGGAGGCTTCTAGTAAAAAATATTTGCTGGAGATGAAAAAGAATTTTATATCATGACAAATAGGTCTATTAAAAAGACAATATAAGAAATCCAATATGCATGCATTAAAGAATGCATGACTTTTTGAAGTCGCATGACTTCAAAATGCTTAAATTAACAATCAACAGAAATAAAAAGGAAATTTGTCAATTCATAATAAAAATGGAAGGCATTAACAAACCTCTCTAAATACCTGTTACAAATAGTGGACAAAAACTATAGACGATGAAAAGATCTAACAAGCCGGGCTTGGTGGCTCAACATGTAATCCCGTGCCTTTTGGGAGGCTGAGGTGAGTGGATTGCCTGAGCCTGCGGGTTCGAGACCCGCCTGAGCAACTTGGCGAGACCTCATCTCTACAGTAAATCAAAAAAATTGGCCAGGTGTGGTAGCGCACGCCTGTAGTTCTGGTTACTTGGAAGGCTGAGGCGGAAGGATCGCCGGAGCCCAGCAAGTCAAGGCTGCGGTGGCCGGGAGCGGCCACTGCACTCCAGTTTGGGTGACTGAGTGAGACTCCAACTCAAAAAATAAAAATAATTAAAAAAAAGATCTAACAAACATAATGAACAAACTTCCAATGTAAAATTCTGTCCCCAACAACCTTAGAACTCACATGATTTTCAAATGTTCAGGGTAATTTATCAAAAGTGGCTAGAGGATGTCACATGTAGAAATCTCAAAAAACTTTAAAAGATTGAAATTATGTTCTCTGGCCAAAGTGGAATTAAGTTAATAATAATAATAATAATAATAATAATATACTCATAACTATTCATAAGTCAAAGAAAAAAATTACAATAAGAAATTGAAGAGAGTTAGGTTAATGAATACAAAAACACAGTTACATAGAAGAAGTAAGTTCTAATGGTAGATTGTATAGAAGGGCAAACATAGTTAATAAGAATTTATTATATATTTCAAAATAGCTAGAAGAGAAAATTTGAAATGTTTACAACACAAAGAAATGATAAATGTTTGAGATGGTAGCTATCCTAAAACCCTGAAGCGACTATTCTACATTGTATGTGTGTATCAGAATATAACATGAACCCTAGAGATATGTACAATGATTATGCATTAATTAAAAAACTTTAATCTCACTGAAGGCAAGGTGTATCAACATTGTATAATACAGCTAACATACTATTCAGAGGGAAATCTGTAGCTTTAAACACAAAAAGCAGAAAAAATTTACAAATTTTCAATTTAAGCCAGGGGAAGAACAGTGAATTGAAATTAGTGCAATGTGAAAGAAAAAGCTAAGAATATAAATTATTGAAAAAATATACAATAATGAAAATTTAAAATTCAGGCTTTGCCTCTTTAAAAGAATAACAAAATAGATTAAATTTCTAGAAATACTAATGCAGAAAAAAAAACAAAAAAGCAAAACCTGCCAAGATTACAACAAGAAATACTAAATTAGAGCAATCTCTCTCATGAACATAGATGCAAAAATCCTAAGCAAAATAGTAGAAAACTGGATCCAGGGATAGAGGAAAACGCAAAGATTTATGCACTAACTTCAGAAAACTTGAAAAATAAAAGGCCAGGTGCAGTGGCTCAAGCCTATAATCCCAGCAATTTGGGAGGCCGAGGTGAAAGGATTGCTTGAGCCCACGGGTTCGAGACCAGCCTGGGCATCTTGGCGAGACCTCATCTCTACAATAAATCAAAAATTAGCCCAGCATGGTGGTGTGTTCCTGTAGTTCCAGCTACTTGAAAGACTGAGGTGGAAGGATCACTTGAGCCTGGCAGGTTGAGGCTGCGGTGGCCATGAGTGTGCTGCTACTCTCCAGGCTGGGTGACAGAGTGAGACTGTCTCAAAAAAATAAATAATAAAAAAAATAAAAATGACAAAACTTAAAAGAGATGTAGAAGAATAGAAATACCATTCAAGTGTGATCTAATTCAGCAATACAAGGTTGGATTCGATTTCTAAAATCAATCAATATAATTCATAATATTAACAAAAAAAGAAGAAAAATCATTCTAATGTCACAATGTATGTAGACAAAGTATTTGACAAAATTTAACAATTTGAATTGTTGAAATTCTTTAATATTTACTAAAGAAAAAGAAAAAGAAAATTAAGGCAAAACCTCTTGGAAAATGAGAATGAATCTGATCAATAATTTGACCAAGAATGTCTACATATTTTCTCCCAGCAATCATGAGTAATAGAATGGAGACACGTCACCAACTTCTGGGACCTATTATAATTCTAGCATAATAAAAACTGTGTTCAATTCAATGGTACAAAATAAACTAGGAAACGTGAGAGTCCAGAGGCTAACCTCTACCATATGCTCACATATGTCACGTGATTTGTGACAATATGCAGTGAGCAAATAATGGAAGACTATGCGCATGTGTACACATGCACATGTACATAAAAGTTCATACATTATAAGTGTGCAGGTGCTTAAATTTTCACAAACTGGCCGGGTTCGGTGGCTCAGCCTGTAATCCCAGCGCTTTGGGAGGCCGAGGTGAGTGG
>NW_007260285.1:377107-386309 GCF_000164805.1 Carlito syrichta | reverse complement strand
GAGGTGAGTGGATTGCCTGAGCTCGCGGGTTCGAGACCCACCTGGGCAACTTGGCGAGACGTCATCTCTACAATAAATCAAAAATTAGCCAGGCGTGGTAGCACATGCCTGTAGTTCCAGATACTTGGAAGGCTGAGGCAGAAGTGGAAGGATCGTCAGAGCCCAGCAGGTCGAGGCTGCAGTGGCCGGGAGCAACCTCTGCACTCCAGTCTGGGCCACAGAGTGAAACTCCAATTCAAAAAAAAAAAAAATTCACAAACTAAACATATTCAGACAACCAGAGCAGGATTTGAGAATATTATAAACACACACACACACACACACACACACACACACACACACATCTATTTTTTAGAGCACTTAAATGTTTATAGCAAAATTGAGTAGAAAGTACAGAGAGTTTCCATATACCCCTCATCCCTACATGCAAGCCATCCCCCACTGTCAACTTCTCACAACACTCTGGCCTTTTGTTACACTCAATGGACCTACATTGTCACATCATTATCATACAAAGTTCATAGTTTGCATTAAAGTTCACTCCTGGTGTTGTATATTCTATGCATTTGGCCAAATCCATAAGGCATCCACCATTACAGTAGCCCATAGACTATTTTCACTGCTGTAACAATTCTATGTATTTAACCTATTGAGCCTTCCCTCCCCTCAAACCCTGGCTGATATTTTTACTGTCTCCATAATTTTGCCTTTTCCCAAATGTCATATAGTTGGAATCATACAGCATGTAGCCTGAATGGAAAATAGTACTATGACTTTAGAATACAGCTTGGCAGTTTCTTATAAAACTAAAATACTCTTACAGGATGATCCCTCAATTGTCTTCCTTGGTATTCATGCAAAACATTTGAAAACTTATTTTCACACAAAACCTTGCACATAAATGTTTATAGCAGCTTCATTCATAATACCAAGTTGTCCTCCAGTAGGTGAATAAATGCATAAACCATAGCACATCTGGATGGTGAAACATTATTCAGTACTAAAATAAAATGAACTATCATGCCATAAAAAAATAATGGAGAAAACTCAAATATTGCTAAGTGAAAGAAGCTAAACAGAAAAGAATAGTCTTTTTAACAAATAGTGTTGAGTAGGCAAAGGGTTCCTAACCAGGACAAACAAGTGCATTGATAGATCAAATCCTATTACAATTTGAAGTTTTCTATTGATAAAAATACAACATTACAAGTGTGAAAAGTCAATACATAGAATGTGAGCGATATTGATGACACACATACCTTAAGAGAATGAGAGAGATCCAAATATACATAGAACTCCAAATTGGTTAAAGGGATGGGGGATAGAAAATGGGGAAAGGACAGCATAATACAAACATACACCCGTCAGAATGACTAAATCAAAATAAAAACCAATGGCAATACCAGTCGACTCTTCCCTCACTTGGGATAAGTCCACTTTATCTTCTGGAATTTCCAAACAGGATGGAATAAGCAGTAATTGCTTGATAATGTGCCTGCTATGGTCTGAAGTTTTGGATCCCCTCAAAATTCATATGGAAAATCTTAATGTCCAATATGATGATATATTTGAAAGTAGGAAGTTTGGAAGGTGATTAGGTCATAGGGGCAGACCCCATTAATGGAATTAGTGCCCTTACAGAAGAGACCCCTGAAGATTTCTCTCCCCTTCCACCATGCGAGAATACGGTGAAAAGGTGTCAATTATGAACCCGGAAGAGAGCATTCACTGGGCACTGAATCACCAATCCTTGCTTCTAGGACTTCTCAGTTTCCAGACCTCTGAGAAATAAATTTCTGTTGTTTATAAGCCAGTCAGTTTATAGCATCATGGTACAGCGGTCCAAAGAGACTAAGATAATGATTACAATACAGTCCATGGGAGCTCTTTCTGAAGCTAATAGTATTCTCAAATCTTGTTCTGGTTGCCTGAAGTGTTTTTAGTCTGTGAAAATTTCTATGTACCTACATACTTATAACTTGTGAACTTTTATATCCTTGTCTATAAAAACACTTCTATACGAAATTTTCAAAAGAATATAGAAAAAAAGATATCAAAGAATGCATTAATGTGTGACAATCATCACTGAACCCTGATGCACAGCCTTGAAGTGATCAATATATTCAGCCTTCCAGAAATGTGAAACATGACAACTTATTGTGTCTGAACCAAAAAATGAGAAAAGGCAGCCTGACTTGCTGGTTTTTATGGCTAGGAACTGGGAGCAGAGCCACATCAACACTCAAATGTCTTCCAATTCTAAATCAGGCAACGTTTTGCTGAGCCATAGATTGATTGATTGATGGACAGATGATAGATAGATAGATGATAGATAGATAGATGATAGATAGATGAAAGACAGATGCATACATATAATTACTCATGTTGGATAGATATAGATGATAAGTAGATGATAGAAAAAATAAAGATAGATGTTAGAAAGATAGGTAGCTAGGTAGGTAAGTAGGTAGATAGGAAGGAAAGAGGAAAGAAGGAGGGAAGAAAGGAAGAAAACTGATAAAATCAAACAATAAACAAAAATGACATAAAAGCAAAGGCAGCAAAGACTGGAGAATGATCAGAAAAATTCTATTGTCCTCACTTCTGGGTAAGAGACATGGTCATCTAGAGAAATGATGGCATGCAATTGCTTCATATACTTCCTAGATTTGGGAAGACAATTGTGACCTCAATTAAGGCAGTCTCTTCAGAGAGAGTTAGAGTCTTTTTGAATCTAGTTGTGACTTCTTGGGAAATTTGCACAACCTCCATCAGAAGGTGGAGGATGAAGTGGACAAATGCTTTCACTTTTGAATTTTACCATTTTTCTGTACTGTTAGATATTTTTAAACAAATCTAATTATGTTTGAAAATTAACAGGTCAGTTTTCACTTGTGTTACTGATTCACAATTTATTTTCCTTGAAAATATTATTAATTTTATGAAAATTTTGTCTTCAGCACTCATATGAAAATTTTGATGAATCAAAGTAGGTGAATCAGTGAATATTGTAAATTTACATGTTTCTGACAAAGAAAATTTAACATTATTAAGATGTTTTCCATTAGTATTCAAATATTTAGTCTTTAGTATTCAAGACTAAGGGAAAAAAATTCACATAGTTTGGCCTAAAATGTTGCTGTCGAAATACTGTATGAATCAGAAATTCTCACATGTATTTTAAAATTTGATTGAAATCAGTTGTATAACCTTGGGCAACTTGCTTTCTTTCTGAGTTAGCATTCTTCAAATAATGTTTTTCCTTAAAATCTAGGGGAAAAAGAACTACATGATTAAACAAACTAGAGAAACAGTATGTTAGATAAGAGAATTCATTGCTAAAAACCTTCAAAATCTTTGGCTTGCTAAATTGCAAAATGAATCTCTGCTGGAGGAATTTAGGATGCAACATCTCCCAAAATTATTTGAACACAAAATTCACCTTTTATATAACACATATCACCAAAAAATAAAAACCATAATTGTAGTAAAAACTTTAGTTGTAGTAGAAACTTTAAGCTGGGCTCGGTGGCTCAGCCTGTAATCCCATGCTTTGGGAGGCTGAGGTGAGTGAATTGCCTGAGCCCGTGGGTCCAAGACCCACAGGGACAACTTAGCGAGACCTCATCTCTACAATAAATCAAAAAAATTAGCCGGGCGTGATAGCGCACGCCTGTAGTTACAGCTACTTGGAAGGCTGAGGTGGAAGGATTGCTGGAGCCCAGCAGGTAGAGGCTGCGGTGGCCGGGAGTGTGCCACTGCACTCTAGTTTGGGCTACAGAGTGAGACTCCAACTCAAAACATAACAAAAAACAAAAAACTTTATATTGATATATGAAACAAATAGCTCTAAAAGTATATTCTAATATGATTAAAAGTCCAAGAAAATTAGATTTCATCGGCAGATGAATCAACTAGATAAGGAATAAGAAATGACTTTATTTTTTTTTCCCATTTCAAATGAATATTAAATTTTATAATATAGGGCAACCAAAAACATATGGAAAAAGTTAAACAGTAACAATTTATTTGATTAGAGACAACATAACAGATGTCAAACATATGGAATTATTAAACAAGTTCAACAGATATTTGTGCAGCAGCAATTCATATAAAACGGAGAACAACACCAAAACACGTAAGAAAAAAGAAAGGGTAACCACATTTCCTAAAGAAGAACTATTACTCAGTGGCATCATTGCCTCATGATAATCAATGACTAAATCTAAGAGAAAGTATTAGTCAATCAACTGATTTATTAAAGAAGAAATTGACAAATGATTATATCAAGAGCTAAAGAAATTTGTCTATATTTCATATATAAGATTAATAGATTATTAAAGTTAATGTAGTTGTATTGATTACTTATTCCAACTTTTATTTTCTCAGATTATTTATTATGATATTAATTGTCTCTGTCTTTGTTCACATTAAATTAAAGTGAACATTTCACATATATACATTAGTTTGGAGACCTTACAGAAATATGCTTTGATTTAACCATGATGAATCCCTTTTTATAATAATCCATTTACTTAGAAGGTTTTTATTAATGCATTTCATTATTTTCAACAGGTTCTTGAACTGAGGACAGTAATAGTGAGTATTTCATGTTTTTAAATTAAATGATTGATCTTAATATTATTCCTTGCGATTGCATAACAGATGACATAAGTTGCAATTACCAACTGGCAGCCTGCAGACTCAATCCACCTCCCTTATGAATTTTGTTTGACATTCAGTTTGCTTAATTTTTATTTTATTTTATTTCTTTATAACATATTTTTTATTTTAAAATTGTGGGGTACAGTTAAGGGTTAGGTATACAAATATGCATCGTTTAGGCACCCTTGTTGATAAGGGGAGTCCCCCTGTCCCCAGACAGATATTGACTACCATTAATCCCACCACCCTTACCCTCCCTGTCCCCCCCATAGTTTCCTACCACTGTCGATCCTTTTCTTATAGTATTATGATAGATGTTCAAGGTTCACTTATGAGTGAGAACATGTGATACTCAGATCTTTGTTACTGTGAAAGATCACTCAGTATTATTGACTCTAATTCCATCCAGGTTGCTGCAAAATTCATGCTTTCATTCTTTTTTATGGCTGCGTAGTATTCCATCATGTATATGTACCACATTTTTTTAATCCAGTCCTCTTTTGATGGACAGCATGGTTGGTTCCAGGTTCTTGCTATTGTGAACAATGCTGTGATAAACATACGTGTGCATGTATCTTTTTTATAGAGTGACTTGAGTTCTTCAGGGTATATTCCCAGTAGGGAAATTGCGGGGTCATATAGGAGGTTGATATTTAGAGCTTTTAGGAATCACCACACTGCTTTCCACAGAGGTTGCACTAGTTTACACTCCCACCAACAGTGTAGAAGTGTTCCCTTTTCACCACATCATCTCCAGCATCTGTTATTTTTTGAGTTATTGATAATGGCCATTCTGAGTGGAGTTAGGTGGTATCTCAGTGTAGTTTTAATTTGCATTTCCTTGATGATTAGTGAGGTTGAACATTTCTTCATATGTCTGTTGGCCGCTCATATGTCTTCTTTTGTGAGGTGTCTGTTCAATCTTTTGCTCACTTTGTAATGGGGTTCTTTGTTTTTTTCTTTTCAGCATGTTTGAGTTCCTTGTAGATACAAGATGTTAGGCCTTTGTCAGACATGGAGTTGGCAAATACTCTTTCCCAGTCTGTGGGCTGTCTCCCTGCTCTCTTGATGGTTTCTTTGGCTTGGCAGAAGCTTGGCAGTTTAATGAGGTCCCAATTGTCTATCTTATCTCTTATGGCCCGTGCATTTTGGGTTTTGTTCAGGAATTGGATGCCAGTTCCAATTTCCATAAGGGTGTGTCCTGCATTTTCTAAGCTTCTTATGGTTTGAGGTTTTACATTTAGCTCTCTGATCCATTTGAAGTTAATTTTTGTGTATGGGGATAGATAGGGGTCTTATTTGAGTCTTCTGCATGTGGTCAGCCATTTTTCCCAGCACCATTTACTGAACAGGTTCTCCTCTCTCCTGTGGTAGGTGGTGGAGGCTTTGTCGAAGATGAGTTGGTTGAGAAATTGAGATTTTGCTTCTGGAATCTCAATTCTATTTCATTGGTCTATATGCTTGTTCCTTTACCAATACCAAGCTGTTTTGATTATTGTAGCTTTATACTAAAGTGTGAAGTCTGGTAATGTGATACCACCTGCTTTGAGTTTTTTTGCTGAGGATTGTGCTGGCTATTCTTGGTTGTTTGTATTTCCATATGAATCCCTATATTGTTTTTTGTAGCTCTGAGAAGAATGTTGCTGGTAATTTGATAGGTATTGCATTAAATCTGTAGATTGCCATAGGTAAGATGGTCATCTTCACAATGTTGATTCTCCCAGTCCATGAGCATGGGATATTTTTCCACTGTTTGTGTCATCTTTGATTTTTTTGAGCAGTGTTTTGTAGTTTTCATTGTAAAGGTCTATCACATCCCTGGTTAGGAAGATGTGAAGGTATTTATTTTTGTGTGTGTGTGTGGCTATTGTGAATGAGATTGTGTTGCTTTGTATTTGGGTTTCTGTTTGTTTGTTATTGGTGTAAAGAAATGCGATTATCTTTTCCATGTTTATTTTATATCCTAAGACTTTGCCGAAGGCCTTTATCAGTGTAAGGAGGTTTTTGACAGATTCTCTTGGGTTTTCAAGGTATATGATCATGTTGTCTGCAAAGAGAGATAATTTGACTTCCTCTTTTCCTATTTGGATACCCCTGATTACCTTCTCCTTTCTGATTGTGCTAGCCAGGACTTCAAATACTATATTGAGCAGGAGGGGATACAGTGGGCATCCTTGTCTTGTTCCAGATTTCAGGGGAAATCGTTCTAATTTTTGTCTGTTTAGGAGGATGCTAGCTGTAGGTTTCTCATAGATGGCTTTTACTATTTTGAGGTATGTTCCATGTATGCCTAGATTTTGAGGGTTTTTATCAAGAAGTCATGATGGATTTTATCAAAAGCTATTTCTGCATCTAATGATATAATCATGTGGTTTTTGTATTGACATCTGCTGATGTATGTATTTACATTTATGGTTTTACAAATGTTGAACTAGCCTTGCATCCCAGGGATGAAGCCTACTTGGTCATGATGGATGGTTTTTGAGATGTGTTGTTGAATCCAGTTTGCTAGGATCTCGTTGAGAATTTAGCATCTATATTCATCAAAGATATTGGCCTGTAGTTCTCTTTCTTTGTCAGGTCTTTACCTGGTTTGGGTATCAATGTGATGTTAGCTTCATAAAATGATTTGGGGAGAGTTCCATCTTTCTCAATCACCTGGAATACTTTCAGTAGGATTGGTATCAGCTCCTCCTTGAATATCTTATAGAATTGTGCTGGAAAGCCATCTGATCCAGTGCTTTTTTTGTAGATAGTTTTCTTATGACATAATCAATTTTCTTGATTGTTATTGGTCTATTTAGGGTCTTGATTTCTTCTTGTTTCAACCTAGGCAGGCTATGTGATGTCAGGAAGTCCTCCATTTCCTTAAGGTTTTCAAGTTTGTTTCCATACAAGTGTAGATAGTAGTCTCTAGTGATCTTTTGTATTTCTTCAGGGTCAGATGTGACTTCATCTTTTGTGTTTCTGATTGTGTTTATTTGGGTTTTTTTGCTCTTTTCTTGGTCAGTCTAGCTAGGGGACCATCGATCTTGTTTATCCTTTCAAAGAACCAGCTTTTTTGTTTCATTGATTTTTTTGTATTATCTTTTTGTCTTCTATGTCCTGGATTTGGGCCTTTATTTTGGTGATCTGGATTCTTCTGCTGAAGTTAGCATTTGGTGATCTTGCTTTTCCAACTTCCTTAGGTGACTTGTTAGGCTGTTAATTTGTGATCTTTCCAATTTCTTCATGTGCATCTGTAGAGATATGAGTTTCCCTCTTACTACAGCTTTTAAGGCATCCCAGAGATTTTGGTAAGATGTTTCTCCATTTTCATTTGTTTCCAGGTATATTTTAATCTCTGTTTTGAATTCATCATTGACCCAGGAGTTGTCTAGCCTCATGCTGTTTAGTGTCCATGTCTTTGTGGGTTTTGGGGAAAATTGTTGGTGTTGATGTTTATTTTTATACCACTGTGGTCCAAGAAGGTGCGTGGTAAAATTTCCATCTTTTGAAATTTGCTTATACTTGATTTATGGCCAAGTATGTGGTCGATCTTAGAGTATGTTCCATGCGGTGATAAGTAGAATGTATATTCTGTGGTCTTTGGATGGAGTGTTCTGTAGGTATCAATTAAATCCATTTGGTCAAGAGTCACATTGAGGTTTCAGATCTCATTGCTGATTTTTTGTCCTGATGATCTGTCTAGGGTTGTGAGTGGGGTATTGAAGTCCCCAGCTATGATGGTGTTGGAGTCAATATCTTTTTTTAGTTTACCTAGAAGCCGCTTTATGAAAGTTGGCACTTCTGTGTTGGGTGCATATATAAAGTTGGCATTCCTGTGTTGGGTGCATATATGTTTAGGATGTATATTTCTTGTTGATAGATTGAACCTTTTATCATTATGTAGTGGCCTTCTGTGTCTTTTTAAATTTTTGATTCCTTAAGCAGTATTTTGTCTAAGATTAAGATCATGACTCCCCTTTCTTTTTGTTCTGTTCGCCTGAAAATTTGTTTCTCATTCTCTTACTTTGAATCTGTGATTATCTTTTCTAGTGAGGTGAATCTCTTGAAGGCAATAAATTGTTGCCTGGTGATATTTTATCCATTTTGTCATTCTGTATCTTTTCAGTGGTGCATTTAGTCTGTTCACATTCAAGCTAATTATTGACATGTGAGAGTTGATCTCTATCATAATGTTCTTACAGAGTTGTTCTTCCTGTTTATGTGTTATCTTTCTTTTGGTTTTGGAGTTGGTTCATGTGTGTTTTTAATCTTTTGCCTGTACTTTTGTGAATAACGTTGTTGTTCTTTTTTCCTTTTCTTCTGTGTACAATACTTTCTTAAGTGTTTCTTGTAGAAGTGGTCTGCTGGCAGCGTGGGGTCTGTGGGATTGGATATGTGGGAAAGATTTCAATTCTCCCTCACTGATGAAGCTTAGCTTGGCTGGGTAGGTTATTCTCAGTTGAAATTGTTTATCTTTTAAAACTCTGAAGATAGGGCTCCAAGCTCTCCTAGCCTGGAGGGTTTCTGTAGGTAAATCTGCTGCTATTCT
>NW_007260285.1:296924-377031 GCF_000164805.1 Carlito syrichta | reverse complement strand
TTGAATTTTTGCATCACTGATGATATGAGGGAAGTTTTCTTGAATGATTTCATGAAATGTTTGTTCCAGTGTGGCCTCTGTGTCTCTCTCTGCCTCAGGAAGTCAATTCTTCTTAGGTTTTTTCTCTTGAAGTAGTCATTCATCTCTTAAGGGTTTTGTTCTGTCTTTTTAAGCTTCTTTTCTATGCTTTTGACAGTTTGGGTTAGTTCTGTGTTTCAGTCTTCAAGCTCTGAGATTCTTTCTTCTGCTTGGCTAATTCTGTTTTCCATGCTTATTAGTTTGTTATTTATTTCCATCACAGTATTCTTTACTGCTGTGATTTCTGTCATCAACTCCTTCCTATTTTCCTCTTGTCTCACCTCAATTTTTTTAATTCTCTCTATTAATGTCTTGATGTCTGGGTTTGTTGCATGTGACCAGTCATTCTGGGGGCTCTTCATTGTTTGTGTTCTGAAGTCTGTTTTCTCAGTGTCTGACCTCCCAGGGGTCTGTGTGAGCCCTGTATTCTTCTTTTGGTTTCTCTTCATTTGTGTAGATTTTTCCTTCCTACTTTTTCCTTCCCTCCACTTCACCGTCTCCTTTAATTCTGTTATTCAGGGGTAGAGGGGTTGCTTTTACTTCTGTTTGTTCAATCTCCTCTTCTTCTTTATGTATATCCTCTTGCTTTGTTCAATTCTGGAGTTGGACTGTAAGTTGGGGGTGGTCCTTTTTGCAGTTTTGAGATTTACTTAAGGGGGGAGCTGTGATTCAAAATCTATCTGCAGATCTTGGTATCCACCAACAGGTGCATGGATAATCTGAAACCCACTTCCCACTGCCTTGGAATCTGTCCATGCAGTGGTGTTGTAGGTTACTCCCTGAACTAAAATGAGGTTAAAAGAGGGAAGAGAATGGAGAGGGCAGTGGGGGGAAGAGGGGGATGGAGAGAGAGATGACTTAGGGGGAAACAGACTAGTGTACCAACAAATGGAGAGAGAGACAAAAAGTGAAACAGATAGAAACAATTAACCACGACTACAAACTAACCAACTCCCATACAAAAAAAAAAAACTGAAAGATACAATGATGCTAACATACAAGTTAACCAACCTCCTTATTGGTGTGCTGTTCCTCTATACAACGATAGGGTTTACAGAAAAAAGAAAAAAAAAGTAACAAAACAAAAGGAATAGAATCAAGTCAGTAAGCTAACAGAACCAACCAAACACACTCTGAGACTTTTCCTTTCAGTTCTAATTTCTAGCTGTCTTTTCAGGCTAGTAAATTTGTTCACAGTTAGGATCAATTGTCCCTGAGCTACTGTGAAGGGCAGTTCAGATCACCACTCAGTTCACCACTGCCCAGTTCACTACTCAGAACTGGCCTGTGTCTATTGATCAAGCTTCTGTTTTTCCCATTTTGGTGTTGTTACCTTGATTGCCAGCAGGTGATGCTATCTCACCACTCCAAATGATCTTTATCTGCAGCTGCTTGCCCCAGACGGGATTGAGTTGGCAATGGGAGCTGCTGTCTCATGGTACACAGGAGGAGACCCACAGCCTGGCGGGACTTGATGGTGGCAGTAGTGATGGTGGCAACCTCAGTACATCTCGCTTGCAGGAGTTTCACGGTCTGAAGTCGTGCGTCACCTCAGGCATGGGCAATGCGATGGCCGCTGCAGCGGTGGCAGCTGCGGTAGTGGTGTCTGAGGCGGCGGCATCTGGGGCTGCAGTGTCTGCCCACACCACCACGATGTTTGAGCAGTGGCGACGGCTGAGCTCCATGTGAAAAGCAGGCTGCTGACGATGGGAACTGCAGCACCCCAGGAGAGAGCTAGAGTCTTTTTGTGTTCTCTTTTGTGGAGGGTCCCATAGACCAAGCTGCCCCGTCGCTATCCTGCTGAAATTCCCTCAATTTTTATTTTAAAAATAACTTTTAAAAATACAGGTATTTGAAATTTTAAAAATTCCATATCTGGTCACTTTAGCATGCACTACCAATGGCAAAGCCAGCTGGAGCTGAACAGTGGATGTCCCCTCTAGAGAAGGGACTTGCTTTTTTGTTTGCACCTCTGTTTGCACACCTGCCTTGAACTCCTGGGCTTAAGCAATCCTCTCACTTTAGCCTTTGATTTCTTATGCTGAGAGTTACCATGCAACCCCTCTCCACCTTATTTGAATTATGATTATTTTGCCATTAATAAGAAAAATGATTATCTCAGCCTTCTGACTCTGGGATTTGACCTTCAGTTTGTTCAATTTTTATTTTTAAAATAACCTTTAAAAATACAGATATTTGAAATTTTAAAAACCCTACATCTGGTCACTTTAGCATGCACTACCAATGGCAAAGCCAGCTGGCCTGAATAGTGGATGTCCCTCTAGAGAGGGGACTTGCTTTTGGGTTTGCACCTCTGTTGGCACACCTGCACATTTTCATTGCTTCTCTCCATTGAAACATGTTGGGATTACAGGCATGAGTCATCACACTTGGCCTCCCCGAAATATTCTTTAATCCATATATACCTCATTTTGTCCACAGCAGTCTTGATTTGACACATCATTTGTTGTTTGGCTTTGTGCTTACTTACCTGCCACATTGTGATACCACTTGATCTCTTTTCCTGATTCCCACATATCTTGCTGCAGATCTTTTACTTCAATTAAGTGCCAGGAATAACAAAATTAGCTGACAAAAAAACATGGATATAGGGGGTAGGAAAGAATTAGGACCAATAATTCAATCTACCACAATTACCCATGGCATACACCAACTTGAAGATCCAAGGACTTAGCCAAACATGAAAGAACAAATGGCATTCAGCAATCTACATTTACTAACTGGTCATGGAGAGAGATGTATTCTAAAACAGCACACCTGAAGATGAATACCAGCATGCAAAAAATCATTATGGAAATGAAGAAGAGTCCTAAGCAATTAAAAAAGGAACTATAGAGATCTTGTCCTTGGATAAGTGGATAACAATTTTAGAGCATAATAGATTGCCAAGAGTGCTCATACGACTGTTACAGGACTTTTTATATCTTTCTTCCTAGAGTCAGAATTGGTAGTGGAGGTGAAGTAAGAATGTAAGCAGTATACAAGCCAACAAAAGCACCAACTTTTAGATTTAATAAGCTAATATACAAGTGTTTACACATATCTAGAAGAAGTCATATATTAGTACCATAATAAAGTATTTAATAATTAGCAACATTATCATAAGTCCCAAATAACATCTGACCTCAAGAACCTCTTATAGTTCAGATCAAGCATAAAATACATTTTACATTATTATCTCATCATTTGTTCTTAGGTCAAAATCAGTAATTCAATCCTGGAGAGAAAAAAAATCAATGGGTTTTACATTCACAAGTAGAGAAGCCACATAGACTCCAATGTGGCAAACAGAAACAACACACTAAAATACATAATTTGTATTTAATTGTGATAACAGAGTATTGAAAACTAAAAATCAGTGAAGAATTTTGTTAAAAAGATTGACACATCTTATTCCTAAATATCCACCAATTGTATTTGTTGGGATTGTTTAAGAAAATATGTTAGAATATACTGCCCCAAAACTGAGCATGTCAAAGAGATAGCTTCACTCTTATGTTCAATGCAACATTATTCATAATAGCCAAGATAAAGAATCAATATAAGTATTTATCACCACATGATAGATAAAGAAAATGTGGTATATATACACAATAGGATACTATCCAGCCTTAACAAGGAAGGAAATCCCATCATGTTTGACAGGTATGAACCTGGAGGATGTCATGTGAAGTTAAATAAGCCAGACACAGAAATAAAAATACCCCATCATCTCACTTACATGTGAAATCTAAAAAAGTCAAGTTCATAGAGACAGAGAGTAAAATGGTGGTTACTTTAGGCTAGAGGAAATGAAAGAATTAGGAAGACATTGTTTACAAGATACAAAATTTCAGTTAGGAGGAATAAGCTCAAAAGTTCAATTGAATACTGCAGTCACTATAGCTAGTAACAATAAATTACTGGGAGAGTAGATTTTAAGTGTTTTCACCACACAAAAAAAGATAAGTTTACAAGATAATGCTTGTGTTAAATAGCTTAATGTAGCCACCCCAAGATGTATTCATATATTAGAACATTATATTGCATACCACAAATATAATTTTTACCTGTCAATTAAGTCTCTTAAGTGTATTTTATCAAAACCATTTAAAATATTTAAATGTTCATAATGTCAGTGAAGATTGTTTTCCCTATCTCAGAGTCAGAGGGCTGAGATAAGCTTTTTTCTTATTTCATGGCAAACTAATGGTAATTCAAATAAGGTGGAGATGGGATGCATGATAACTCTCAGCATAAGAAATCAAAGATGCTTCAGGGTGGACATGGTGGCTCTTGCCTGTAATCCCAGCACTTTGAGAGGCCGAAGCAGTGGGATTGCCTGAGCCCAAGAGTTTGAGACCAGCCTGGATGAAGTAGAGAGACCTCACGTCTACAAAAAAAGTTTTTTTAATAGGTCAGTCATGGTGGCCTGTGCCTATAGTCCCAACTTCTGGGGAGACTAGAGATGAAGGATTGCCTGAAATCAAGAGGGTGAGGCTGTGGTGAGCCATGATCTTGCCACTGAATTTCAACCTGGACGACAGAGTGAAACTTCGACTCAGAAAAAAAAAAAAAAGAAAGAAAGAAAGAAATTGGGGATGCTTCTATCTTCCTTTTTTGCCATTACCTGCCTGCTGCAGGAGTCACACTCCTATGCTAGAAAGGAGAAGGGAAAAGGGCAAAAGGTAGAAAAGTGAGGTCAGTTAAACTTTTAAAAATTCCTGAATTTTTTTTCCCCACAACTTGATTATGTATAGTATATTGTCCAGCACTGGTCACGTGTCTAGCCCCAGCGGTAAGAAAGTCTAGAATGTTGATATGTTTGTTTTGTTTTCTTCATTAAAGAGATTGCTGCCCTACAAAATCAAACTTTTTTCCAAAGAGAAAGAAAAATGAGTATTAAATAGTGTCTTTCTCATCTCTCTCTCTCTCTCTTTCTATACACACATACGCACTCATATATGC
Source organism: Carlito syrichta (assembly GCF_000164805.1). NCBI lineage: Eukaryota > Metazoa > Chordata > Mammalia > Primates > Tarsiidae > Carlito > Carlito syrichta. The sequence goes on along the minus strand of NW_007260285.1, from coordinate 371,985 downwards.
ATGTGTTTATATAAGTATATATACTTGTATACATATGGACATTCATACTTATAGTATATTTATAGATATAGTTATATAGCTTTTATTTTTCTTGCACCATCATACATCCCCCTTCCATTTTCCTACTAGTGTTGCATCTGCTATAATGTATCTGATATAAGTTTTTGTGTGGCTACAAAACCTGTGAAAACACATACAATGAGGATGGTGCTGGTGGTTGTGGGTTTTTGTTTAATTTGAATAAATGGGTTGCTATAGAACTTTTGCCAAACGTGCACATATTTATTTTTAAAACATTTTCATGCTGCCTCTTTTCTGTATCAATTCCTAGGTTCCAACTGCTACACAATATGCCCCAATAAATCTGCACAACATTTTACTTTCTTCCTTGAATTACTGAATCTTTAGTTATATCCAACTCCTCATTCACAAGAACAATGATACTATGAATATTCTTGTACATATACATCTAAGTTTCTGTGTGTAAATTTCCCTATTAAATATCTGGGGAATATTTGCCATAGAATAGGCATTTATTTAATTTCACTGAGTACTGACAATGCAGTCTTCCTGTCTCTTCCTGTAACTTCATACAGTTGCTTAGACAATACATACCCTTTCATTCTATTGATTCCAAGCCAATGAGTAGGCAATAATATGTTTCTTCCTTAATATTTGTTCTCTGAATTTTTCCTCTATTATCTACTCTGCATAATATATGTTCTTTCCCCACAAAATTTATTTGTAGCTTTTCATTTATAAAAGACTTGAATATAGTCTGTCAGATTTAATAATATATGTCAAAATATCTCCCAAATAAGAGAAGTATCTTAATATATGGCAGAAACTTTTTCGGAAAGTTGCAATCTAATGAAACAAAAATGTGTCATCTCTAAATAGTATCCCAGTTGTTACATTATTTGGACCATTGAGCTATCTGTTTCTAAATGAACACTTAAAATTTAATTTAATAGCCAGGCTCGGTGGCTCAGCCTGTAATCCCGCCTTGGGAGGCTGAGGTGAGTGGATTGCCTGAGCCCGCGGGTTTGAGACCTGCCTGGGCAACTTGGTGAGACCTCATCTCCACAATAAATCAAAAAATTAGCCAGGCGTGGTAGCGCGCCCCTGTAGTTCCAGTTACTTGGAAGGCTGAAGCGGAAGGATCGCCGGAACCCCGCAGGTCGACTGTGGTGGCCGGGAGCGGCCACTCCACTCCAGTCTGGGCGACAGAGTGAGACTCCAACTCAATAATAATAATAACAATAATAATTTAATATAGTTTTATTAAATTATCAAGAAATAAATATGATGACATTTGTTTAGTTTTTTTTCCAATGGAAAAGCCATTTGTGCTTTCTCTTTGAGAAAAAATTAACTAAATTATTTTAGTATCTGTAAGTTTAAGATGTACTTTCCTTTGACATCTTAATTATATCCAGAAAAGTTAATAGCATTCTATTGATGTCTTAATATTTGAAAGTTAATTGTTTGTGTTATTTTACTTCATTGCATTCTTCCCCTTGGTACGTTTTGCTAATATGACTCATTTGATCCGAGAAACTTTTTATTTTGTTTCTGAAATGTTTGGAGGTAGAAAATAGAACAAAATAAGAATATTATATTTTTTCAACTTTAACTTTTATAAATCCCAACACTATACTATTTTCCAAAACATAGTTAAAATAACGTATATTTTGATTAAATGGAAAAATCTTCATTAATATATTTATTTAGAGAATAAACACCACAGTTTAAATAAGTTATATTAGTCATTCGTCTAATCAACAAAACATCAATCTTCTAAAGAAAGAACATGCGTTATATCAATCTTGTATCTTAGGACATTAATTTACTTTGTTAAATGAATTATTAAGCATTTAGAGAGCTTGTAGATTTTTTCCTAAAAGAGTTGAGTCATGTACATATTCTTCAGTATAAATTTAATTCAGCACTACAGTCAACACAATTGTTTTAAAATTTTAGTAAGTTTTTTGTATGCTAAAAATCAATTATTTCTTAGAAATATTTGTATTGAAAGGGAACTGTTAGACCATGCTAACGATTATAAATTACTCAACTGAGTTAAGAAGAGATGAAAGACAACGTTTTAAGGCTTCTAGTTTACAAAGAAAATAAAAACATTTTGGCAGGGAGTGAAAAATAAAACAAAATCTAGTATCACATATTATAGGTGTAAGTATCCATTACTTCCCTGACTTATTTTTTTAAATTATGGTAATATTCTATATCTCTGGGATGGTGAAAAGTTAATTTGCAAAAAAAAAAAATGGAAAGGAATATATATACATATTATTTTGCTTGTTTAAATTCATAGATTATAAATAATTTGTATTTTACTTTATCGTGTCATAAAATTTTAAGATTTTATTTTTAAATTAAGGATACATAGTCAAATACTTAAATATTTTTATAATAAATTTTTTTTAAGGAATGAAAGGGGACAAGGTAGGTACCATTTTATAATACAATCAAGGGTATTTTAAGAATACATAAATTTTGTATTGCAATCCTTGTAATGGATTTGTACTTATAATGCAAATATATTATAAATATTTATATAATTACTTTAAATTTAATAATAAAATTTTGCTTTAAAAAATACAATAACCTTAGGTCTTCAAACTAGTATATGCATATCCTTGTTGGTAAAAGGACATGGATAATTTAAAGATAATACATTTTTTAAATACTCAATTGTTTTATATACTGTGTTCTTTTCCCAAAGATAATCTGCCTTAATAATTTAAAAAGTATAAGTATATTAGAATATTTAATAGTATAAATTTCTATTGGCAAGTGGAATGGAACTATTAATTCCAAAAAAGGAAGGAAACAAAGCAAAATCTTTAACTGTTAAGGAAACGCTTGGAAGAGCTTTTTAATGTTTTTTGTTATTTTCAAAATTTTAAACAATAAAGAAAATATGGGGGGGTGTTTAGTTATTTTATTTATTTATTTTTTATTATTGAGTTTTAGGGTACAAGTGAGGATTAACTACATAAGTAGGCTGCATGCAGGTGAAATTTGGGCTTCCAACTGGCCCTCATTCCCCCGTAGTGGACCAGGTACCCTTTGTGTTGTCTCGTGCCCTCCCCCTCCCTCCTTCCATCCCCTAACAGTGCCCTGGAACTACCTATCCCACCCTTGTGCTAATATGACAAGTGTTCAGGACTCACTTATGAGTGAGAACATGAGCTCTTCAGTTCTTTGTTTCCCTAATACTTCATTTGGTCTACCCAAGTTGCTGCAAAGGCCATGATTTTGTTTTTCTTTTTGGCTGCATAATACTCCCTTGTGTTATATGTACCACATTTTCTTATCCAGTCCACTTTTGATGGACAGCAGGGTTGGTTCCACGGCTTTGCTTTTGTAAATAGTGTGGCAATACCTTCTTCTTCGACAAAGCCACCAATAACAATAATTAAGGAAAGAGACCATACTTAGCAAATGGTACTGGGAAAACTGGCTGACCACATGCAGAAGAAAGACTCCAACTCAAAATGGATCAAAACCTAAATGTAAAACTTCAAATTATAAGAATCCTAGAAGAAAATGTAGGAAACACCCTCATGCACATTGGAATAGGTAACAAATTCTTAACCAAGTCCCCAAAAGTGAAGGCCATAAAAGCTAAGTTAGACAAGTAGGACCTTATCAAACTGAAAAGTTTTTGCACAACAACAACAAAAAAGCATCAAGAGAGGAAGAGACAACCCACAGAATAGAAAAAAATGCACATTATGACTCTGGCAAAGCCTTGACATCCAGGATCTACAAGGAACTCAGACCATTTTGTACTTGTTTTTATTTTAGCAAGAGGTTCTTGCTTTGTTGACCAAACAGATGTCACATGGTGGCATCATAGCTCACTGCAACCTGGAACTCCTGGACTCAAGCTATCAAGAGATTACCTTCTCTCCCTCCCCAGCCACGCCTGGCTAATTTTTTTTTTTTTTTTTTTTTTGCTTTGTAGGTCTCTCTATGATCCCTGGGCCTCAAATTCCTAACCTCAAGCAAATTTTCTGCCTAGCTCTATTATTGCAGGCGTGAAAAACCATGCCTGGTCATTTTTAAGTTTGTATATTGATGATGGTGAATGTCAAATTACAATTATATCTAGGCATACATATATAGCTATAATAATAATTTCTATTTATATAAATAGAATATATTTATTTATATATGCATTATGTTTTGCTTATATGTCACATATTTATATAAGCATAAATTAGTATGTACTAACTGCACGTGGTGGCATGCACCTGCAATCCCAGCTACTCAGCAGGCTGAGGCAAGAAGATTGCCTGAGCCCAGGAGTTTGAGGCAGCAATGAGTCATGATCATGCCACTGCACTCTAGCCTGGGTAACAGAGTGAGATCCTAACTAAAAAAAAAAAAAAAAAGGTAATGTACCATTTTATATGCATATGCATACATATATCAATTAAATGAATTTATTTAAATGTGTCATACAATATTTTACATATTCTGGTAATAAAATATGAATAACTGCTTAAGGATATTTGAGTTAAAATAATTCACAATTTTTAAGTGTTTGTTACAAGAGTTTAAAGGTAAAACACACACGGATACACACACACACAAAGTAAATATTGACTTATACTTTTAAGTCACTCAGGGCAAATATAGAAACTCCTCTTAATATCTTATCTAGCTACCTTGCTAGTATCTTTATTCACACTACTTATAGGTTATCTATCCCTCCTCCAAAAGATATCAAAATTTTAGTTTTAGTCAAATAGCATCAAAAGGCCTATTCTTGGTGTGTATGTGTGTGTCTGTGTGTGAGAGAGAGATAAAGAGAGAGAATGTGTACACAGGTATACATATATGTCTAGAGAGAGAAAAAGGGTGTCCATATTTTATGTATTATATTTATACAAATATGCAAACATATATATATGCATATATATACACATACCTATAGATGTATAAATAGAGCCAATAAGTTATATTCAAATAGTCATGTTAGTCTGTAGTTAAGTATCTAGATGCCTGAAAGTCCTTCTGTGCTAGTATTTGAGATGCACTTACATAATAGACATAGTTGTCAAATCTGTCTAAATCTTTTCACTCTTACCACTTTATAATACCACTTCTCTTGCTGCGAGGCCCTTTCGTATCTCATGTCCCGTTCGGCATCTTGACTCTTTTTCTGAAGACAGATCATAAGCTAACACAGCTGTTTTGCCCTCAAAGACAGAGAGAGAGTGGCTAAGGGGTTATTCCCAATCCACTCCATCCAACTTAGACCACAGATGGGTTCAGTTAAAGGGAAAAACAGCTTATTTCCTTCAAAAGGGACAACTTTGATAATTTATACTTCAAGTTTCCTCTGAAAAATCATATTGAAGTCGCCTTACCTAGGATTTTACTTAAAATTGTACCTTTTCTTGGATTGTCTCCTCCTCTGTTCTTCTTCCTATACGCCTCTAACAATAGCTTCTGGAAATAATTTTTAACTTATTTGTCTATTTTGTATTGACAAGCAATAATTGTACATATTTAAAGGAATAATTTTTAAGTAGATCACCTGTCCAGAAAGCCACTGCTCAGAGGCTACTTATGGAACTCAACTTAAGCCCATAGTTGTCATGAAATGATTACAGATTAGTTCCTAATTTACTCTCATTAGGGAGGTGTTTAAAAGTGCTACAGAGAATCAGCCGGGCGTGGTAGCACATGCCTGTAATTCCGGCTACTCGGAAGGCTGAGGCGGAAGGATCGCCGGAGCCCAGCAGGTCGAGGCTGCGGTGGCCGGGAGCGGCCACTGCACTCCAGTCTGGGTGACAGAGTGAGACTCCAACTCAAAAAAATAAAAAAATAAATAAAAGTGCTACAGAGGCAATATCATATTCTATATATTCCTTAATAAGAAGGTCAGTTTTAAACTGGACCAGTACTAGGACTAGGTTAGTGTGGCATTTAATTCAAGGGCAAAATTTGAAGGTCAACAAAAATTGAATAATTAAACAACGCTTTAATGTAACATTTAAAAATCAAAGTTAATACAAAAATTTATTATATAAATAATAAACACACTTTAATTAAAGTTAGGATCAACATTATTGATTTTTTTTTAATTTTGTCTAAGTTTCCAATATAGTTTGGCATAGCTCTTGTACTCTGACTTTAAGGAACAGGAAAAGATGATTTTAAAAAAATCCAAAGCAGCACAAGGGAAAACAATAATACAGATAAGAGCAAAAATCAGTGAAATAAAAACCAGGAAAACAATAGAGAAAATCAGTGAAACAAAATGTTGGTTCTTAGAAAAAAATGTATAAACTTTTAGCAAGATAGACAAAGAAACAAGAGAAAGACATGGATTTCCAATATCAATGATGAAAAGAGATTACCACTACAGATCCCACAGATCTTAATAGGATAGTAAGGAGTATCATGAATAATTCTATGCAAATAAGTATGACAACTTAAGAGACATGAACCAACCCTAAAAAATTGCGACTAATAAAACTCACCCCAAAAAAGAAATAGAAGTCAGATAACTATTATGGATATTGAATTGATAATTTAAACACTTATTCCAATGAAGAAAACTCCAAGTCCAGATTATTTCACTGAAGAATTTTACCAAACATTTAAAGAAATAACACCAGTTCTATACAGACTCTTCCAAAAAACAGAGGAGGAGGCAAAACTCCCAATTCATCACACAAGACTAGTATTACTCAATACAACACCAGCTAAAGGCACCATACACACACACACACACACACACACACACACACACACACACACACACACACACGAGAAAAGAAAAAGAAAACTAGAATACAAGATCTCTCTTGCAAATAGACACAAAAGTCACCAACAAAATACTACAAATCCATTACATATATAGTATGACTGAGAATCATTAATTCTAGGAAGACAAGATTGATTTTACTAGTCAAAAATTCATCAATATAATCTGTCATAATAACAAAATAAAGCTAGCTTTATTGGGAAATTCATTTTTGGGCAGGTGAACTGAAACAAATATCTAAACTGATTGAGAACGTAATTAATTTGACTTACAGACTGGACAGATTTGGCAATTAAAATTTTCATGCTTTTGTTAAGACCTCAGGCTAGTGTGGAGAAAATAATACATAATTCTAATATAGTCACTGGCTACAGCATAAAACATATTAAAACCGCTTCTTTTATCTTTCTCTTAATGCACTGCTGTATACTGTATGGAAAAATTAGAGTATTATACATAATATAGATATACTTTTCTGAAGAATTATGAATCATTGTTTTGCCCAGAATACATTTATTTGCATAATAGCAAAATATATCAAAAGTTTTAGCCAATTATTTCATAAGTATTAAATTTGTATTCTGCATTTCACAAGAAAATTTTACATTTGACAACTATAATTGTGTTTTTGACTTGCTGACTTTAAAATAGTCTAGCAAATCTCAACAAAATATTTACCCAACTCTAAATAGAAACCGTATTCCATACATTTGTGTGAGATATATAAGTATATGCAGAATTTTTTTTTTTTTACATTTAGGTTATTATTATCAACATTTTTTAGATGTAATCATTTGAAATTATCTTAATCATTAATACATAAGTAATTAAGAAAAGTGTTTCTAAGACATTTAGTAATTTTTCCTAGTGTGATAAATTTATTTTAAACAAATTTAGCTATAAGAGCAAACAAAATGTGAGCAATAAAGTCATTAAAACATGAAACTTTGAGAAAATATGATAACATTACTTTATACATGTTCATCAGCAGACCCTTCATATTTGCTTACTAAATAATCACAGATAGTAATGCTTAGTGGTATCATTGTAAGTTCCAACTTCAAAAAAGTGTCAGTTTATTGAAATGTAAATGGAATCACACAATCTCAAAGGTAGAGTGTGTGTAAGTCACTTAGCTAGCAAGAGAGACTATAATTCTCCCATCGTATTGACTTGAATATAAGGGAAAAAGACTGTAGACATCTGAGGAGTATCAGGGTATGTTTATCTGTATAATGATTTTGTATATTCAAGTGGAGATAAACAGATAAGAGTGATAAATATTCCCTGAGTATGCCAAAGCACAGCTTTATCATGAAGCTAGGCAATTTTAGAGCAAACCCTTGTCATCTATTTAAATTCCATCATTATGCTAATGAATAAATTAAAGTCCAAAGATAGGTCAATTTTTAGTCTCTGCAGAAGCATCACACAGGTACTTTTAAAGAACAAATAATGTGCTAAAACTCTTAGATTTCTTTGTATTGCCTGCTTATATATGCTGGTGAGGTTCTTTATAGAAGCAGCTCTGGAGTAATCTTAGCAAAATAATTATTGGATTTAAAAGCAAGATATTGGACAATTAGAGAAAAAGAAATGAGTTGAATTGGAAGCCGTACTAATGAGTCCTGGGTAAGATAGGAAAAGGTAGAAGTCAGTCACACAGCATTACAAGGATGAATTGGAATGGAGATCTGAATGGCCTGAGTAACAGGTGTACAATGCGCAATGGGAAGCCAGCAGCAACTCTGAAAACAAAGCCTAAAGACATAAATGTTTAGAAGTGGTTTTGTTGTTGATTTACAAAGGCAAATAAGACTTTTAGTACTAACATCTGAAAATCAACACTCAGTTTGTGAAGGACGAGAACATGATGAGAACTGATGGGAAAAGCCACGCCATGGTACATGACTACATCAATCAAGGCAGGATTGGAGCAAAGCCTTCTGAATTTCATTATACATTTATATTCAAATGGCATTGTATGCTGCTTTAATACAAGCAAAGGTGAATTGGAGCAAAAAGAAAAAAATTATCAATTTTCAGCGTCTCAGGAAATCCATGTGGAGGACTGAATCACAAGAATATTGTCCTGGAGTCTGGCGGGGGGGGGCAAATAAGCATGAATTACTATAGTGTCAGTCCCTAGTCTGACGGAATTTGTGTATTTCTAAGCGAGCAACTTTCCCTAAGAATTTTTGTTTTTTGGGTTTTTTTAGCTGAGAAGAAATATGATAAAACCTCAGCTCTCATTTTCCAAATGCGTGTCTGTGGAGACTTTCTGGGAAAAACTGGTCTATCTTCTTATACAATGACTGTGCTGCCCCCTTCTGGATAAAGGAAAAGGAAAAATATCCACGGAGACATTTAAATTCCTTGATCTCAGATACACATACTATACTATCATGCTAAAGTAGAATGAATACATATAATCTTTTTAATATTATATTACATATATGTTTACATGCATAATCATTTTTAGGTTGAAAGTATTAAATGATCAAAACCAACTAGCAGTCAAATTAAAAGATCACATGAATTGTTAACTGGCCCTTAAAGTGTAAGCAAATACCATATCCTCAGCACCTAGAACAGTGTCTACAACACAGTAGATACTCAAATCATATCTCTAAAACATTCTTTGCTGACTTTACTTTGTGATGGAGTTCCAGCTCATCGGTATGGCATTAAAGATATCCATAATCTCATTTTAACACTTGGTCATTTACATCATCCAGGGTTCACCTTAGTCTAACTGCCAATATTTTCTAAGCCACATGTTTTCTGCCCTTATATCTTATTGAAAATGGTTCTTGTTCTTAGAATGCCTTTATTTTCTCCCCTCTGTATTTCCACAAGTCAAAACTGTTTCCACTTCTAAAAATTAAAGCCAAGTACAAATTTCTCTACAACATCCTTTACCATTATTCTTATCAAAAGTTTCTTGCCTTTTTTATTCCTTCACACTATTTTGATTTCCTTTACTTTGTAATAATTTACATTACCATCCTTTACAATCTCTACCTCACAGATTCTTCTTGTTCCTCTTTGACAAAGATCACCTCTTATTCATCTTTGTATCTAAATCGCTTATAAAATGCCTAACACAAAATGTAGTCAGTCAATTGAATAAATGCTGAGTTCATTGATTTGCAAGATCACTATAGTATTTTACATTCAAAATGAGTTAGCTGACTTGAAATTTTTCAGTCATGCAGGTATCTTATAATACCAGGTTGAGTAAGGCTTATAGCACTATGGAAAGCATTATAGTTTTCACTAACTACAATCCAGACAGCTAATAGTAGTCATTAATCATAAAATCATTCTATAAGAATGTTAAATTATGAAAGCATATCACCATGCTCTCTATTGTGAGTGTGTGGTAGATTGAAAAATGGTTCCCAAAATACCTACAATCTAATCCTCCAACCCATGAAGATGCTACCTTACATGTTAAAAATAATTTTGCAGAGGTGATTAAATTAACAATTTTGAGATAGGGAGAGTTTATTCTGGATTATCCAGGTAGGTCCAATGAAACCACAAGGGATCTTACATAAGGGAGTCCAGAGAATCACAGTAGAAAAGAAGATGCAGTTATGGAGGCAGAGGTCGGAGTAGACGCACATCAAAGATGGAGGAGGGAGCCATGATCCAAGAGATACAGGTGGTTTCTGAAAGCCGGGAATGCAGGGAAACTAATTTTCCCCCGGAATCTTGGGAAGAAATGCAGCCCTGAAGACTTCTTGATTTTACCTCAGTAAGACTCATTTCAGACTTCTGAACTCCAGAACTGCAGGATAATAAACATTTGTTGTACTAAGGCATAAATTCTGTGCTAGTATGTGGCAGTAGCAATAGGAAACTAACACAGGGTGTTTCTCCAGTATTATGAGAGTAGCTTTTATACACACGAAGTCCATAAATATAGTGAAAGTTAGATAAACACATAAACTGGAGAACATAGCTTAACTTTTTAAGATGGAGTTTTACCATAAAATTATTACACAAATGCCAGGTCTTTAAAAAATAATTATAATTGGAATGTAGTATTTAATTTCTAGAGTTGTGGTATTGATTTTTCAAATTAGATAGAACCATGTGTCTCTTAATTTATCCATGACAAATAACTTGTCTTAATGTATTTTGTTCATTATTAGAGCAAAAGAAGCCTAGACATTTGCCTACAAATTAAAAATAAATACATAAAAATATAGCCATAAATTTAGGTTTGAAATGCTTAACTCATTGCAATCGGGTTACAAATTATCCTGCAGAACTCAGACTTCAAGTGGTCAACTGAAATATTCAACTACTGTTGTACAAAATCATTACTCAAGTGGGATTTTTACTAGTTTATGGTACACATCTTGATGGACCACTTTTATAGCTATTTTTGTTTTTTACTATTTACACTTCAGTTTATGTGCTGTGTGTGCATGTTTGTGTGATATTTCATATGGTATCAGAAATTTGTAAATAAATTAATTTTTCTAAATGTATGCCTTAAAATTTTTAATGTATTTTATGCTTTTATTGTCATGGGAACAGAAACTTTAAAGAAATATCTTCAAATGTGTAAGTTGAGTCATGTAAAAATGGCATTGTATGTATAGACATTTGCTGTAAAAACATTCTGGGGCTAGATACAGGGGCTCACTCCTGTAATCCCAGCATTTTGGGATGCTGAGGCAGGAGGATTGTGTCAGGTCAGGAGTTCAAGACCATCCTGGGCAACATAATAAGACTCCATTTCTAAAAACAAAAACACATTTTGGGGAACTGTATTTTAGAAACATAGTGTGAAATACTAAGTCATATATCATATGCCACTAAAAATAGTCTATACGTTTAATATTTTAATTAAATTACTATCTCCTGTGAAAGCCAGACGTAGAGAATTGCTAGCTATTGTAAGGCACCTTGCCAATAAAACAGACTATAATCACCTTGAAAAATAGTTGGAGACTTTCTAGGGCAGGAGTGAGGACTACTCTTAGGGAAATCTTAAGTTAAATAAAGAAAGGAACCCCGACAGATAATATGGCAAGACCCTGCCTTAGAGGAGGCATAGATTTGAGAATGACAGTATAGAGGATGGAAATTTTACATTAAGTAACTCTCAACTGTCCTTGAGAAAACACCTAATTGCTTAGAAATAAATTTAATTACTTGTTATATTTGCCACTTTCAAAATCATGCATTTATGTCTCTAATTTTTCAGCCATAACTTGCTATTATTTCAACTTACCTACTCAAAAATATTTATAAAAAACATTTATTTTGCTTCACTGCAACTTCAGTCAATTCACTTTAACTTTTCACTAATCAGATTCATCCTGTAATCACTCCCCTTCCTTTCTGTGTTAAGTTCCATCGTTTCTACTTTTTATCAGATTTGTTTGCTCGTCTCTCTCTTTACTTGCCTGGAAAAAACAAACTCTGTGTATGTGTTTACATCACCTTCACTGTTTCTGCACACAGAGGTAAGCATTGATTAAGAAGAATCTCAAAACCAGGCTGACTGACATTTAGTGAAATTATAATCGCCAAACTCAGTGATATCCTTCAATTCTGCTATCTTTCTTGCACATGCCATTTGGAAAAGTAAAGTAATCAGGTGGAAAACCTCTCAGCTTCTTATGGCTAACTCAAAAAATAAACCTATGACTTCTCCTACCGACTCCTTTCTTTGTCTCCATGGAAACGTGTGGGGAGCAAATGAGCGCTGTTCGGATAGCAGGCCTTGAGCAAAGGCAAGGCCCCGAGCAAAGGCAAGGCCCCAAGCGAAGGCCAGGTCCTGCTTGGCTGCTCTGCATTCTAGTCAAAGAGCAAGTAATGCAGCCTGCTACACAGAACAGTGTCTCAGAGCCCACACATTCGGTTGCAAAGAGTACAGATAAAGCCTTAGCGATAACAAGATAACTTGCCATTTAGGTAGCAACAAAATTCCATTATAGCTCCTTCACAGACCTTGAATCCCTTCCAACTTCCTTTGTGCTTGATTTTAAAATAAACATGCTGAGCTAGTTCGGGGCCACTTCTCCTCCCAAAGGAAAGTGTCCCACCAGGCCCCAGCTTTTCTTTATGTCTTTGTGTCTGTGTCTTTCTTAATCTCTCGCTGCCCTTTCTCGGGACCCTCAAGGCAGCTGCACAGGCCACGGCAGAAAAGGTATGCTTTCTCTTCACAATGGCCACGGTTTCTCCATTAACTTGCAATTCACTCCTCTCAAGGAATCAGGAAGATTGCTCCTTTACAATTATAATTATCTCCTCTCAGTTTTGCAATATCAATTCCTTCCTGCCTAGTTTATCATTCATTAAAAAAAATAAACTAAAAGAAAAATCCTCTATTTTAACCATATTAACACCTGTGCTAAAATTAAATCAAACTAAGCAGGCAAAACTATCCTAATGTCTCTCGGGATGCCTTGGCTATGATCCGGCTACTTTATCTTGTTCTGCAGGTGCTGAGTGTTCTTGGGCCCTGCATATCCTCCCAATCTCAGCTAACACCCTTCTCCTTGCTCACTACATATCTGCCACACAAGCTTTCATATCTGTGCTTCAATGACTGAACATTCGTGGGCTCTCCTGTTGCTACAGGCATCATGGCCACTCCTGGGTTACCTCTAGGTCTCCCTCTGCCATTTCCTCATTACCTACTGAGGCAGGATACCTCTGCTGCTGGGGTTCAGCAGTAGCTCTCCCACTCCACACTTCACCCTTGGGCCATATTCAGGGTATCCCTCACACAACATCTCAAAACTAACTTAGGTTTGGTGATGAAACAGCAAAGTCAGACTACTTATCAGTCAGTATTACAATCCAGGGGTCACTGTGCCTTAGAGACCCCAGTCAGACCTTTGGTTACAGAAACCAGTACTATTTATAATCAAATTTCCACTCTAGTGAGTCTTAAACAGAGCATAGGATTTGAAGAGAGGATAACTAGGACTCCTTTGGTATAAGAGAAGCAGAAAGAAAGGACTTTGAGCCAAGTCAGGGTAAAAGAAGAGGGGACATTCTGAATTGCCAGGACAGAAAGAGACAGTCATCCATCCACCAGCACAGAGGATACAGAAGCAAGAGCAACAGAAAGTCTGTCTGCACCACCCCTTTTACTTAAACTGCTTTCTGTTGTTGTGTGAACATAGTGATTACCAAGAGTGATGGGCTTATGGCCTCCAGATTCAAATGGTTCTTAACATCAGTACAACCAAAGAACAAAGTGGGCCACTATTAATGAGGGAAAAACATTTGGAGGGTTTCTGAATAGGACACCAGAAGAATCTTCTTCAGTGACTTCTATCTCTTCTGGAACCAGTTCACTGAATGAGTGAGCAGTTTGGGAAGTATCAAGCAATCCAAGACGTAAGACCAAGAACACACAGAGGAGGACTAGAGGCGTGATACTTATCAGAAGACACCTTGGGAGAAAGCCTACCACTTACACTAGGGCTGCTTGATTGGTGAGCACCAGCTACTCCATAGTTGGGGTCAGTTCCTGTCATCCAACATTAGTAACACAGGACATACCCAAGAGCACCAGCCCTCATCTGTCAGTTTTTATGGATGGAGGACACCAGTCCATTTTCTGATGTGATCATGGGGCTGATGTACAAAATTTTTTGCTGTCCAAAATTCATTGCCTTAAGCTCTTAGCTATAAACAGTGTACATGGAGCTTCACAGGTGGCCAGTCTCTTTGTGGCATGCCAGCCAGCAGGAAAAGCATTCAGGAACACATTAACCTTTACCTTCCCAGAGACTATCGCATCCCTGAGGACATTTAAACTTACAGAGTCAATAGAAAGATAACCAGATATGGGGGGATAGTAATGGTACAAACTACTACAAGTATATGGTGAGAGTACAAACGTCCCAGGAAATGGAAGAGAGGGGAGGCAATGAGTTTGCAGAAAAATGACAAGGCAACAATATGTTAATGGAAATAAGCCACAAAAAGCCCTATAGGAAGAGTTAATCGTATCAATGAGATCAACTATGACCATGGAAATCATAGCAGCAGTATCTAAGCATATTTAGCAGCTGTTAAAATATAGAAGTCACAGTAATTGGTGACCTAGAACACCTAGGGGGTCAATTATAAAGAGAATTCATTTATGAGGCAGGAGTTATAGCAAAACCTCAAAGAACTAATCAGCACTCTAAGCTTGCAAGTAGGTCAAATTTGTGTTCACCAAAATTACATCAAATGAGTCTTCTGGAATTCTCAGACAGATTTCCTTCCCAACAGGTGAAGGTGGCTTCCTGGGTTTAAAAGTAATGAGGCTGAGAAGGTCATATTGTCACACTTCCCTTGCATGGGGACACATGATTCTAACAATGAAAGATGGACTCCCTAACTGAAGAGGGCATAACAAAAAGAGAGATTATTGTTATTATCATCATTATCATTATTACTATCTATTATTATTTCACATAACAAAAACTCTGGAAGTGGCATAGCTATAAGTTTGGTTAATTTTATGGTTCAACAATTTCCAGAAAAGCTCAATCTTTTCCATGTTTTTACTCTGTTATCCTCAGTATGTTGTTTTTATCTTCAAGTTTGTAACCTCTTATCACATAATGCCTGTAATGTTTCCAAGCATCTTAGTCTCACAAATAAAATGCCTAAAAGCCAAAATAGGTAAAGAAGATGTACCCCTTCATTGAGAACTTTACTAAAAGTAAGGAAATCTTTTGGACTCAACTAGTACATGTTCCTTCAAATTTCACTGATCAGAATTGTCACACTCTTATTCTTAAAGCAAACACTAACAAATGGAGAAAATTACCTTGGTTTAAATTTAACTTTGTTATATGGCGCAGGGGGTGGGGGGGGGAAGGGTTCTGGCTGTCAAATGCTTCAGAGCTGAGGTTCTGTCAAAAAGGAAGAAGGGTAGAGGGTTGAGGCAGAGGAGAACTTCTGTTAGGTCACCAATCAAATGTTTCTGCCACAGACTGTTTCCACAGTAAGTCAATAGCATTTTCTAAATTTTTGGAGTATTTAAGCTTTGTTTTCATATTTGGATCATATAATACAGCTAATTTATTTTGTTTCTTTAATGAACTGTACCCATCTAGGCAATGAATCTGTCTTTCTACTTTGTAGTCATTAGGATGGATAATAAAATGCTATGGAAAGAGTAGTCCCTCAATAAGTTAGTACTCAATATTTCTCTTAAAGTGATATACAGGTATGCCTCATGTTGTACAAGACAATGTTCTCCAAAGTTGTGAGCAAATTAATGCTTGTAAATCAAATCTTCATTCCCCCATGTGTTTTTATTATAATTAATAAAGCTTGTTCTACATTAATATTCAATTGTCAGTATCTAATATTTTAAATGTAAATCTTATGTTTCCTCAAGTATATCTGTCAAGCAATTAATTATCTGAAAATAAACACTTGGGTGTATGAGATAAGCTCATTAATTAAAGGAGATTTGAATAAAATATAAACTAAAAAATCCTTTTTGCATCATTAACTATTGCACTGAAAGCAGTGCTTATTAAAAGAAAGGTTTTTAATTTGCCTTTATTTAAGTTGACACAACTAAATTAAAATATCAGAATTATATTTCCAAATATCCATCTATTTTGATTTTGACGTGAGGACTTATAAATCCAAACCAGCGATAGAGTTACTGCACTGTTGAGTAATACTTCAAATCCACAACATGGACAGGAAAACATAACATTTTTTCTGTTCATCTTCTTGAATGTCGTTTAAACTCACATCACTTCTATTAGACTGCTCAAACAAGTTTAGAACTAAAACACAATTTAGCAATTCCATAGTCACACATAGAATGTCATTACAATCTTTAAAGGGGCCAGATATATAGGTCCTATTTAATAGGGGAAAAAATCAAGTTCATCAGACTAAGAAAAAAAAAACAGTATAATTGTGTGACAAGGTATAATAAATTTATATAAAAATATTTAACTATTTCATAAGTCTTATATTATGCCCTTATAGGGTATGATGTTTCAATAGCACCATGTGACAGTTTGTGGATTTTGAATACTACTAAAATACTTTATTAAAATATCCTCAGGATAGAAATATGTATTTGTGCTTATAATTCAGGGTGGAAAAGTTAAAAAAAAGTAAGTATTATGAAAACCATGTGTAAGAGTAAAAGTTTTAGGAAAAAGAATGCATCTTTCCAAAAACTTTGGAACTGAGTTACCATGCTATGACAGTTTGGGTTTAATTTACTGAAATCCCTTGCTGTCTTTTTCCTGTTTGTAAAAATAATTTTTAAAAGCCACATAAGACTGGCTAGTGGCCAGTCAAGCTGTTCTATTTAAGGAGGTCATTTAAAGAAGTTGCCAACAAAAATTTATTTTTTATTTATGATCAACAGTTGAAGAAAATACATATTTCTTCCAAAGTTAGCTTTTATTACCCAGAGCTGGCAAAATTTCTGTCCAAGCAGATGTTGTGATTTTCAAATTCAGCTAAATAAGCCGAACATGCAGGCCCACACTCCACACCTGCTCGGCGGTGAGGGCAGGAGGGGAGGAAGGTCAGCGGTGCTAGTGAGAGAACGTGTAAGGAGGTGCTACATTTGAAACAACAAATTTACTTTTCTACCCAACTTCATATCTTTTTTTTTTTTTTTGAGTTGGAGTCTCACTCTGTGACCCAGATTGGAGTGCAGTGGCCACTCCCGGCCACCGCAGCCTCGACCTGCTGGGCTCCGGCGATCCTTCCGCCTCAGCCTTCCCAGTAGCCAGAATTACAGGCATGCACTACCACGCCCGGCTGATTTTTTGATTTATTGTAGAGATGAGGTCTCGCCGCTCAGGCGGGTCTCGAACCCGCGGGCTCAGGCAATCCACTCACCTCAGCCTCCCAACGGCGCAGGATTACAGGCTGAGCCACCGAGCCCGGCCCAACTTCATATCTTATGGAAAAAAATCACACTGGCATTCTCAAAAAAAGCAGGAGAGTGAAAAATCTGTTTCCAAGGGACAACCCTGATTCCACATTAGAGACCTAAAAATTCTGACACCTAAGACACATCCTCAGATATTCTGATTAGTTTGTCCATGGTACAGTCTGGACATACTTTTTTTTAAAAGACTTTTTTTATTTAGAGCAGTTTTAGGTTCGTGACCAAATTGAGAGGAAGGTACAGAGATTTCCCATACACCACCTCCCTTCACACATTCACAGCTTTCCCTGTTATCAGCCTCCATTCAAATGACATGTTTGTTAGAATTGGCAAAACTGCATTGACACATTACCAAAGTCCATAGTTTGCATTAGGGCTCACTCTTGGTGTTGACATCCTGTGGGTTTAGACAAATGTGCAATGACATATACTCATAATTAAAGTACATTTTTACTGCTCTAACAATCCTCTTCCTATTCATTCTTTTCTCTTTCCTAAAACCTGGCAACCACTGATTCTTTTACCAGCTTTATATTTGGCCTTTTCCAAAATGTTATATAATTGGAGACATATAGTATTAAGGCTTTTCAGGTTGGTTTCTTTCACTTACTAATATGCATTTTAAGTCTCTTCCATGTCTTGTCATGGGTGTGATAGCTTAGTCCTTTTTAGAGCTGAATAATAGTCCATTGTTTGGATATACCATAGCTTATTTATCTATTCACCTACGGAGGACTATTTTGCTTGCTTGCAAGTTTTAACAGTTACAAATCAAGTTGCTATAAACATCTATGTGTGAGCTTTTGTGTGGACCTGAGTTTTCAACTTTTTTGGATAAATCCCAAGGAGTGTGATTGCTGGGTTGTGTAGTATAAGAGTATCTTGGGCTTTGGAGGAAATTGCCAAACTGTCTTCCAAATTGGATGTATTATTTTGCATTTCCACCAGCAATGAATGAGAGTTCCTGTTGCTCAAAATTCTTTTTTTGTTTTTTCTCTTTTAATTTTTATTGTAAAATTGTGCGGTACAATTCAGGATTAAGTATACAAATATGCACTGTGCAGGCACCCCTGTTGATGAGGTGTGCCCCCCTTTCCCAGGCAGATATCGACTACTGTCAATCCCACCTCCCCATCCCCCTCCCTTCCCTGCAGTTTCCTGCTACAGTCAATCCCTTTCTTATAGTATCACAATAGTTATTCAAGGTCCACTTAGGAGTGAGAACATGTGATACTCAGCTCTTTGTTTCTGTGAAAGATCACTCAGTATGTTAAACTCTAATTCCATCCAGGTTGCTGAAAAGTCCATGACTGTGTTCTTTATAATGGCTGCATAACATTCGATTGTGTATATGAACCACATTTTTTTATCCAGTCCTCTTTCGATGGGCAGCACAGTTGGTTCCATGTTCTTGCTATTGCGAACAATGCTACAATAAACATACGTGTGCAGGTATCTTTTATATGGAGTGATTTGAGTTCTTCCGAGTTTATTCCCAGCAGAGGGATTGCGGGTCATATGGAAGGTCAATATTTAGATCTTTTAGGAAGCGCCACACTGTTTTCCACAGAGGCTGTACTAGTTTGCACTTCCACCAACCATGTAGAAGTGTTCCCTTTTCCCTGCATCCTCTCTAGTATCTGTTGTTTTTTGAGTTATTGATGAGAGTCATCCTGACTGGAGTTAGGTGGTATCTCAATGTAGTTTTAATTTACATTTCTTGATGACTAGTGAGGCTGAGCATTTTTTTATGTGTCTGTTGGCCGCTCATATGTCTTCTTCTGAGAACTGTCTATTCATGTATTTTGCCCATTTAGTAACGGGGCTGTTTGTTTTCTCTTTTCAGCATGTTTGAGCTCCTTGTAGAATCTAGATGTTAGGCCTTTGTCAGACATAGAGTTGGCAAATATTTTTTCCCAGTCTGTGGGCTGTCTCCCTGCTCTCTTGATGGTTTTTTTTTGACTTTACAGAAGGTTGTCAGTTTGATGAGGTCCCACTTGTCTATCTTCTCTCTTATGGCCTGAGAACTTAGGGTTCTAATCAGGAATTGGTTGCCATTTCCAATTTCCATAAGGGTGTCTCCTGAATTTTCTAAGGTTATTATAGTTTGAGGTTTTATGTTTAGGTCTCTGATCCATTTAGAGTTGATTTTTGTGTATGGGCATAGGTAGGGGCCCTGTTTCAATCTTCTGCATGTGGTCAGCTAGTTTTCTCAGCACCATTTACTGAATAGGATCTCTTCTCCCCAGTGGTTGGCTGTGGAAGCTTTGTTGAACATGAGTTGGTTGGGAAATTGAAGTTTTACTTCTAGAATCTCAATTCTATTCCACTGGTCTATATGCCTGTTCTTATACCAATACCAGGCTATTTTGATTATTGTAGCTTTATAATAAATTTTAAACTCTGGAGTGTGATACCTCCTGTTTTTTGGGTTTTTTTGTTGTGTTTTGTTTTTGGTGGTGTTGTTGTTGTTGAGGATTGTTTTGGCTATTCATGGTAATTTGTGTTTCCATATGAATTCCTGTATTGCTATTTCTAGGTCTGACAAAAATGCTGCTGGTAATTTGATGGGTATTGCATTAAATCTGCAGATTGCCTTAGGTAGAACGGATATCTTAACAATGTTAATTCTTTCAATCCATGAGTATGGAATATTTTTCTACTTATTTGTGTCATCTTTGATTTCTTTGAGCAGTGTTTTGTAGTTTTCATTGTAAAGGTCATTTATATCTCTGGTTAGGAAAATGCCAAGGTATTTCTCTTTTTTTGTAGCTATGGTGAATGGGATTGTGCTTTTTATTTGGGTTTCAGTTTGTTTATTATTGGTGTATAGAAATGCAATTGTCTTTTGCACATTTATTTTATTCCCTGAGACTTTGCCAGAGTCCTTTATCAGTGCAATGAGGTTTTTGACAGATTCTCTTGGGTTTTTGAGATATAGAATCATGTTGTCTGCAAAGAGGGATAATTTGACTTCCTCTTTTCCTATTTGGATACCCCTGATAGCCTTTTCTTCTCTGATTACTCTAGGTAGGACATCCAAAACTATGTTGAACAGGAGGGGTAAGAGTGGGCATCCTTGCCTTGTTCAAGTTTTCAGAGGAAATGATTCCAATTTCTGTCTGTTTAGCAGTATGCTTGATGTGAGTTTCTCATAGATGGCTCTTACTATTTTGAAGTATGCTCCATCTATGCCTAGGTGTTTGAGGGTTTTTATCAAGAAGGGGTGCTGGATTTTATCAAAAACATTTTCTGCATCTAATGATATGATCATGGGGTTTTTGTGTTTATGTCTGTTGATGTATTTAATTATGTTTATGGTCTTATGAATGTCGAACCAGTCTTGCATCCCAGGGATGATGAAGCCTACTTGGTCATGGTGGATGATTTTTGAGATGTGTTGTTGAATCCAGTTTGCTAGGATCTTGTTGAAAATTTTCATCAAGGATATTGACCTGTAGTTCTCGCTCTTTGTTGGACCTTTACCTGGCTTGGGTATCAATGTGATGTTAGCTTCAAAAAATAACGTGGGAAGAGTTCCATCTTTCTCAATTGCCTGGAATACTTTCAATAGGATTAGTATCAGTTCCTCTTTGTATGTTTTGTAGAATTCTGCTGGAAAGCCATCTAGTCCAGGGCTTTTTTTTTTTTTTTTTTTTTTTGGTAGGTAGTTTTCTTATGACGTAGTCAACTTCCTGTATTGTTATTTGTCTATTTAGGGTCTCAATTTCTTCTTGTTTCAACCTACAGAGTTTGTGTGATGTCAGAAAATCCTCCATTTCCTAGTTTTCAAGTTTGTTTCCATACAAGTGTACATAGTAGTCTCTGATAATCTTTAGTATTTCTTCAGAATCAGATTTGACTTCATCTTTTGTGTTTCTGATTTTGTTTATTTGGGCTTTTTCTCAATTTTTCTTGGTCAGAAACAAACAAAAATAAAAACCAGTTTTTGTTTCATTGATTTTTTGTATTATCTTTTTGTCTTCTATGTCTCACATTTGGGCTTTAATTTTGGTGATCTGGAGTCTTCTGCTGAAGTAAGGTTTTAGCAGTCTTGTTTTTCCAGCTTTCTTAGGTGATTGTTGGGTTGTTAACTTGTGATGCTTCCATTTTCTTCATGTGTGTTTTTAGTGATATGAATTCCCCTCTTACTACTGCTTTCATGGCATCCCAGAAGTTTTGGTAAGATGTTCTTCATTTTCATTTGTTTCCAAGTATCTGTTAATCTCTGTTTTGACTTCCATGTTGACTCAGGAGTTGCTTAGCATCATGCTGTTTAGTGTCCAAGTCTTTGTGGTTTTGGGGGAACTTTGTTGGTATTGATATTTATTTTTATTCCACTGTGATCTGAGATGGTACATGGTAGGATTTGTATCTTATGAAATTTGTTTTTGCTTGACTTATGGCTAAGGATGTGATTGATCTTAGAGTACATTCCATGTGGTGATGAGTAGAATGTATATTCTGTGGTTGTTGGGTGGAGTGTTCTATAGGTATCAATTAAGTCCATTTGGTCAAAAGTCACATTGAGGTTCCAGATATCCTTGCTGATTTTTTGTCTTGATAGTCTGTCTAGAGTTGTGAGTGGGGTATTTAAGTCCCCAGTTATGATAGTGTTAGAGTCAATATCTTTTTAAATTTGCCTAGAAGCTGCTTTATGAAAATTGGTGTTGCTATGTGGTTGCATATATGTTTAGGATGTATATTTCTTGTTGATGTATTAGACCATTTGTCATTATGTAGTGACCTTCTGTATCTTTTCAATTTTTGATAGCTTAAAGGGTATTTTGTCTGAAATTAAGATCACAACTACTGCTTTCTTTTCTGTTCCATTCACCTGAAATTTTGCTTCCCATCCTCTTACTTTGAGTCTGTGAGTGTCCTTTCTGGTGCATTGAGTCTCTTGGAGACAATATATTGTTGCCTCATGATATTTTATCCATTTTACCATTCTATGTCTTTTCAGTGGTTCATCTAGTCCATTCACTTTCAGGCTAATTATTGAAATGTGAGAGTTTATCCCTTTCACGAGGTTTTTTTTTTTTTTTGAGTTGGAGTCTCACTCTGTCGCCCAGACTGAAGTGCAGTGGCTGCTCCCAGCCACTGCAGCCTCGACCTGCTGGGCTCCGGCGATCCTTCTGCCTCAGCCTTCTAAGTAGCTGGAACTACAGGCATGCACTACCACGCCCGGCTAATTTTTTTTGATTTATTATAGAGATGAGGTCTCTGAAGTTGCCCAGGTGGGTCTCAAACCCATGGGCTCAGGCAATCCACTTACCTCAGCCTCCCAAAGGCACGGGATTACAGGCTGAGCCACCGAGCCCGGTTTGTCACAAGGTTCTTATAGAGTTTGTGCTGTTCCTGTTTGTTTGTTGTTTTTCTTTTGATTTTGGGGTTGATTCAAGTGTGTTTTTAATCTTTTTCCTGCAATCTTGTGAAGAATGTTGTCATTCTTTTTTCCCTTTCTTCTGTGTATAGTACTTTCTTAAGTGTTTCTTGTAGAACTGGTCTAGAGGCAGCGTAAGTTCTTAGGTATTGAATTCTCCTTCACTGATAGAGCTTAGATTAGTTGGGTAGGTTATTCTTGGTTGAAATTGTTTATCCTTGGGATCTTTGTAGGTTGAACTCCAAGCTCTCCTAGCCTGAAGTGTTTCTGTAGATAAATCTGCTGCTATTCTAATTGGTCTTCCCCGGTAGGTAGTCTAACCTTTGTCTCTTGCTGCCTTTAGGAGTTTTTCTTTTATACCTACTTTGTTTAGGTGAATTATTATGTGTCTAGGAGTTGGTTTTCTCATTTTTTGTCTCGCAAGTGTTCTCTGAATCTCTTGTGTTTGAATGGTTGCATTGCTGATGAGATGAGGAAAGTTTACTTGAATAATTTCATAGAATATTTGTTCCAGGGTGGACTCTGTTTCTCTATCTGCCTCAGGAAGTCCAATTACTCTTAGGCTTGGCCTCTTGAAATATTTGCTCATCTCTTGAAGGTTTTTTCCTGTGTTTTAAAGTTTTTTTTCTATGTTTTTGACAGTTTGGTTTAGTTCTTTATTTTGGTCCCCAAGCTCTGAGAGTCTTTCTTCTGCTTGGCTAATTCTGCATTCCATGCTTATTAGTTTGTTATTTATTTCAACTGCAGTACTCTTTACTGCTGTTATCTCAGTTATCCACTCCTTCATCATTTCCTCTTGTCTCTCCTCAATTCTATTTATTCTCTCTATTAATGTCTTGCTATCTGGGTTTGTAGTTTGAGACCAGTCATTCTGTGGGCTCTTCCTTGTTTGCATTTTGAGGTCTATTTTTTCAGCGTTTGACCTCCCAGGCGTCTATGTGAGACCCATATTCTTTTTTTTTTTTTTGGTTTTTCTTAAGTTGTGTAGATCCCCCCCCCAACTTTTTTCTTCTTCTTCTTTAATTCTGTTGTTCAGGGATAGTGGGGTTGCTTTTACTTCTGTTTGCTCAAGCTCCTATTCTTCCTTATGTGGATCCTCTGGCTTTTTTCAATTCTGAAGCTAGACTGTGGGTTGGGAGCTACGCTTTTTGCAGTTTTTAGATTTCATTGAGGGGGGCAGCTGTAATTCAAAATCTATCTGCAGATTCCAACAGGTGTATGGGCACCCTGGAACCCACTGCCCACTGCTTTACAATCTGTCCATGCAGTGGGGGTATAGATTTACTCCCTGAAAGCAAAATGAGGTAAGGAAAAGGAAAAGAATGGAAAATGATGGAGTGGGGCAAGAGCAAGGTAGAGAGAGAGATTGTAAAAGGGAAAACAGACAGATGTACCAACTAACAAATGACACGTGATGCAAAGATAGAAAAGAGTAAAAATACTATAACATACAGACAATCATACAAACACACAAACCAACAAAAACCTCCCTACTGATGTACTCTTTCCATACACAAACAGGAAGCCTAAAGAAAAAAAATCAGTAAAATAACAGAATCAAAGCAAATATGAAAACAAAAAGAGAGAAAAACAGAAAGAGAGAAAAAAACTAAAACTAAAACCAAAATGAGCAAGACAAACAGACACAAACAAACAAAAAATACAAGGAACCCAACTCACTCTGAGGTTGTTCCTGCAAATCCAACTTCCTTTCAGCTCTGATCTCTAGCCCCTTCCCTCTGCTCTCAGCTGATGGGGTTGCTCTCAGAGTGGGTCAGATGCCCCAGGCCTACTGTGGAAGGAGGGTGGTTCAGATCTGGACTCACCCAGCTTGCTGCATGTCAAGTCTGCCACTCAGATCTGACCTGTCTGTGTCCAATCCAGCATGGGGGAGAGGCTTATGTTTCTCCCAGTTTGATGAGATTACCTTGGGTCCCAAGTTGGAGGCTGGGCGGAGCTGGGCAGAGCTGGGTGGGGCAATGCAGGTCTCTGCCTGGTCCTGGGACAGAGAAAATGACTGCGGTCAGTAGTTCTTCCTCTCTGACTCCTCTCCAGCTCTCCACTGATCGGATCCAGGACTCCAGATGATTTGCTATAACAGGTGGTGGTGTGGGCCAGGTGCCAGGTGTTGAGAATCAGCTGGATTTGGCAGGATCTCCTCAGGAGAGTCCCGTGAACAGCACATGAGCTTGCACACCTGCGGCTCCAATCTCAGGGTGGTGGGGCTTGCAGCCACCTTCAGAGGTGAGCCCTAGGTGCATTAACCAAGTCTCGCCTCAAACGGACTTTCACTCACCCACCAGCACACGCCTACTCATGCAGAGACTGTTTATGGACATTGTTTTGGTGGAGACTCTCACAGTCTTACCTGTCCGATTGCCATCTTGTGACTCCTATCCTGTATATTTTCTTAGGTGAGAGGTATGTTAAAGACTTTGGCACACATTTTAATTGGGTGGTTTATTTGTTTTTTTAGTTGAAGAGTTCTTTGTATATTTTGGATAACAGTCCTTTATCAGATAAGTATTTTGCAAATATAGTCTCCCTTTGTGACTTGTCTTTTTATTCTCTTGACAGTGTCTTTTGAAGACGAAACCTTTTTTTTAATGAACTCCAGTTTATCAATTCTTTCTTCTATGAATTGTGCCTTTGGTGTTGGGCATACATAAAATTTAAAAGTTGCTCTAATAAGTATAACTTGCAGTCAGATTTGAAGAAAAATCTGTTTCTAAATGTATTGAGTTTTATCTATGAGGGATCAACTACCTGACATTTTGCCTCCATTCCTACCATCTCCAGATTTTGCAAGTCATTCCTTAATGACTTCCAGCAACCCACTCTAATGAGTTCATGTGATCAACTCCCACCATACTCATTCTTCACTTTACTTGTGCAGAATAGAGAACACAACTGAAAAAACACTAAGCTACTAGAGCAATAACCTTAACATGATGAAATAATAATTCAGTTATAGTAATTCCTCCTTCCTACTCTAACCTAAAATTGATAAATTGCCTTATATCTATTTGAGTTGCAAAATGTCACCTAAATGAATTACCATTTTGATAAAGTTGTGCTACCACCTAAAAGAGGCTTCATCACCCTTCACCTGGAAAGACTGTGTTTTCATGGTTAGAGAGTTACCTCCAATTTCAGATTGGCATGTTCCAGATCCCAAGTCCAAAATGACTTTCTGTGTTACCTTGGGGAAGTTACTCTAATTACTGTGTACTGGTTGCTTTGTTTTTAAAACACCTTATAAGGTTGTTGTTAATGCACATTATCACTTAGCACATTACCTGCCATAACTCAGCACTTAATACATTTTAACTATTATCCTTAGACTTACTTCTCTTAGAGGCCTGCATCTTCTCTCAGGTTATGTCAATGTCTAATGATTTCTCACAACTGTATAGATGTTCCTAATCTTCCACAATAGAAGGGAAAGTTGGAACTTAGAATTTCATCTTCCTGCCGTGTCTCTGTCTTTTATTCCAATCCCACAAACTCTTAGGACTAGAAGAGCTTTCCAACTTTCCCTCATATCATGCCCTGCATTCTCTACCTCATGGAATAAGGATTAAATCTACTAGGACTGGCTGTTGATACTAAGAGAAACATAAGAAATTGATTTAATTTTGTTTTCAATATCTCTTAGCTACAGACTCACAATATGTTTCTAGGTGTTAGACACATAATTTTGATGGTGTGTTTGCATGCATTTGTGTTCTACCAATCCTTTTTCTTTTTCTTTTTTTTATTTTTTTAGAGATGATGTCTTATTGAGTTGCCTAGTCTGGAATTAGGTAACATGATCATAGCTCACTGCAGCCTTGAATTCCTAGGCTCAAGCTGTCCTGCTGCCTCAGTCTCCCAAAGCACTAAAATTACAGGCTTAAGAAACAAGCCTGGTCATGCTGTATTAAACTTAAATTATCAATCTTCTTGAGGTAAGTAAATAAGAATAATCATAAGTGACAGGTTAATAAAAGCAGCTTTGATCAATGACCCCCTTAATGCTAAACATAGCTGTAAGTTAAAAGCAGTAATACATTTATTAAAGTTCTCAAATTTAAGGACTAAATTGGATTCATCTTGAAAAAATGTAACTGCTAAAAAATGTTGTCATTTTACTAGTCTTAATGTGTACTAGAAAACCATTATTGTAACTTATCTCATTCCTTGTATCTATGATGCAGGGAGAAAAGAATCAAGAAGGCTTTTTATTTATATTTAACCTAAGAAGAGGAAAAAATTAGAGTTCTAATTCTGGCTCAGCTACTAACTGCATTTTTCTAAGATCATTTTTTGTATGAAAATGATGATAATAATACCTAATACTTGAGACTTTTGAGGATGAAATAGGAAAATGTGTTTAACATGCTTGTTATGATGGCAAGTAGTGTCGATGGTGAGTGCTCAATAACTAGCAGCAATAAAAGTAATCATTATCATAATTATTATTAATTAATATTAGTATATCAATATTTTAGAGGGAGAATATAAGTACCTACAGTAAGGGGAAAGTGTGGCTATACTTTATATTTCCTACTTAATTTAGCATTTCCACCTAATTTAGTGAATTAATGCTTTAGAACAGACCACTTTTTAATGTATTTTGGGGGTTTTTTTTTGAGTAGGAGTCTCACTCTGTTGCCCAGCCTAGAGTGCAGTGGCATACTCGCAGCCATCTTAGACTCGACCTGCTGAGTTCAGGTGATCTTTCTGCCTCTGCCTTCCAGGTAACTGGAACCACAGGTGCACACCACCACACCTAGATAATTTTTTTCAATTGTAGAGATAAGGTCTTGCCCTGTTGCCCAGGCTGGTCTTGAACCTGTAGGCTCAGGCAGTCCTCTTGCCTCTGCCTCTCAAAGTGCTGGGATTATAGGCGTGTCATCGCACCCAGCTTGATTTTTATTTAATTATTTTCCACTGTTAATTATCAAATAACTTTTGAAAACTTTCAGTTGTACTTAATGTTTTAACATGTCACAAATCTAAGAAATGTTTGACATCAGACATTAAGCATTTTTAAATCACAATATTTGTTGACCAGCCTGTAAAATCTATGAAAATTATTTCTGATACATTAAAAAGTAAATAGGAATTACAGAAGCATTGCAGAATTTCCAAAGTTTACACATAAATGAGCAGTCCACAGTTCATAGGCCAAGAATCTCCTATTCTATATAAATAGAAATATTTCAAAAATGGTTTTAAAGATTTTTAATTCTTATAGTTCTAACCATCAGTTTTACATAATTGTGCAACTTTTCCTTTCTTAAGTGTTGCCTGTCCTTACTTCTAGACCTGAGGACAACGTATGCCCTTAATTCAGAAATAACCTTAAAGTCACATAAGAAAAAGCCACAAAACTGTATCAGATGTATATGTGTGTGTATGGGATAGATGGAACAACCCCATATGAAAAGGTGTTATTTTCCCCCAAAGTGACATCTATTTTTAATGCCATTGCATTTTCTTAAGGTGATGTTGTCCTACTTTAAATAATAATTAATAATCATAAAATTGTTGAAAATGATGGCTGACTTGGCCCTCCAGTTGAACATTATACAGTAGAATACTCATTTAGACACATAAAAATATCTTAACAGCATAAAAGAGCAAATACACAAACCATTCTACCAATGTAGGGATTGAAAAGGGATCTATTTCAAAACCCTAGGGAAAAAAATGAAGTTAATGATACAATTAGCTAACTCCAGAGGAAAATAATGCTAGATACCTAATGCACATTATTTGCCAAAATTCATAAGGAATGAGATAAAAAATAGTGCTAACAATATAGCAGAAGAAAATATAGATGAATATATAATCCATGTTTAGGAATTACTAACAAAACAAGAGCGTGAAGAGACACACCAGAGATTGCAAACTAGTGACTGACAAGACAGTCACAACTTAAAGAACCTTTTTGTTTACCATTCAAAGTGGGTGTTCGCTTTTAAATTATTCAATATTCCAACATTATAAGATTACAAATACGAGATTCGTTAACTGACATTCTTGGGAAAACTACCAGACTATTTGGCAAAACTGGACTAATATATCCATAAGGCAACCATCAGGTACAGCTGGACTCAGTGGTTCCCTTTTGAAAAAGACAAGATGTATCCAATAAATTGTACCCCTCACTCCTTTGCCTTCCAGTTTGTACTCCGCATGCTTTTAAAATTGAGATCCTGGTAGACATCATATCTGAACAAAATCAAAGCAGCAAGAAAGCTGCAAATCATTTTCAAGATATGTGGTGACAATATATTTACTATAAAAAGGCAATCACAGCAGGCATAGTGGCTCACACCTATAAGCCTAGCATTTGGGGGAAGATTGCTTGAGCTCAGGGGTTTGAGACCAGTCTTGGTAGCATAGCCAGCATAGTGAGACCTCATCTCTACATAAAATCAAAAAAGAAGCTTGGAGGTCTATGATCCCAGTTACTCAGGGGGCTGAGGTGGAGGGATTGCCTGAGCCTAGGAGGTCAAGGCTATGGTGAGCAGTGACCGGGCCACACTATACTCCAGCTTGGGCAACAGAGTGAGACCCTGACTAAAAAAAAAAGTCACCTCAAGTGTATTAGGAAAAAATACACATTTCATTTAAAAATAATGAATATGAAAAAATACTCTAAGGCACAAATGTAAATCTCAATTAAAATATTTTAAAAATTCTAATTCATTACCTGCTGAAAAAAATTAAAGCCATATTGTCTTCAAAGCTTAGATTGGCAAAAATTAAAGACAATATTTAGTGGAATGCACTTAGGTGTTATGTGTAAATTCCTGTCACAAGACTCTATAATAAATACTTAGATGATGAAATTTGCCAATTTTATTATAATCATTAAAATTGTTGTTGCATGAAGAATGTAGCCAGCGAGTTCAAAACTTTAACTTTAGTGTAAAACCTACAAATTGAGAATAGTTGTGCTTGCATATTATACCATGCTCTATATTAAATAATTCCATGACCAACCTGCCAGATAATAAACTGAGTATGTCTTCCATTATAGATTAATATGCAATTTTATTTTGTAACTATTAAAATACATTGTTGAAAATTATGAGTGATGCATTTTATAATCTATTTTATGCATTTTATAATGTATCTTATTAAAAATAATTTTCTCTTGTGCAGCTTATGATATTCTCCATCTCTGCCACCTTACAGATTTATGAAATATCTCTAAAATGCTTATTGGACAGAGCAACAAGAACAAAGAAAAATGCAAAAATCTAGAGCATCTTTTGATCTTTTCAAATGGATATGTAACAAATTTAGTAATGTATAATTAAAATAAGAAGCTAAATATAAATCAATATATATTTTATTGACACTATAAAATTTCTTAAACTAAATACATATTTAAAGTAAATTAAAATATACTTTGCTCTCATTGTCCACTTTCACAATTTGGCTAAAAACATCAGAAAGTATTTTTCCTAAATTTTAATCAGTAGTTTTCAAAAATTTGGTAAGGACTTAGAAATGTATGAACATTGTATTACCTTAAAACATGCATCAGAAAATGCTGTTTAAAATATTGGCCAGGCATGGTGGCTCATACCTGTAATCCCAGCACTTTAAATGAACTTAGAACAAGATAAAAAGAATATTATGAAAGCTATTTGCAGTTTTTATATTCTCTGTCCCTATAAGTAATTTTTTAATTCCCTAGGTCTCTAATGAGCTTAACCTTTTTCTAATCTTCTCAACTAGAGAAGAATGTTAATTCACTAAATCAGCATACATTTATTAATCATCTACTATGTTCAAGGAACTATTCTGGGCACCAGGTATACAACTAAGAACAAGGAACTATTCTGGGCACCAGGTATACAACTAAGAATATCACAATTTGTTTTACCCTCCTAGAGCTTATATTGTAGCTGAGAAAAGAAGAAGAAGAAGAAAAAAAAACTTAAATACATGTAATTCAAATCACCCTAAAAGTCATGGTGAAAATAAATCTGTATATGTCTAATGAAGAGTTGGGGGGAGGAGTATTATTATAAATGGGGGTCCAAAAAACATAATGTATTTATAAAAATTTGTGTATTTATTCTTACATGTTTAAACCTGTCACATTCAAGTACTCTCTGTTTGATGCAATACACCTAACAAGATGCTTTTTCCACTGCTCAAAATAGTTTTGAACTCATCAGTTTTGATGACTTTTAGTGCTTCTGCCATTTTTGTTTCTCTTCTTCCACATCAGCAAAATATTTCCCTTTGAGTACTTTTTTCATCTGGAGAAACAAAAAGCAGTCGTTTAGGGTAAGATTGGGTACATAGGAAGAGTGGGCATGGAGAGTCATACTATTTTTTGTTAAAAACTGCTTAACACTCAACATGGTGTGGGCAGGTGCATTGTCGTGGTGGAATAGCCAGTCACCTGTTTGCCACAACTTGGGATGTTTCTTCTGCAAATCATGATGCAATCCTCTCAAAATATCCAGATAACAACTGAAGGGTTTCTAGAACACTTGCCTAACAGAGGAAGCCTGTACTACAAGGGACTCACCCTCCAAAACATAATTCTGAGTTTGGGGGGGGTCCATTCTCATATATGGAATGATCAGAGAAGATCTCTTGACAAGTGGCATTTGAGGAGAGACAGGAAATAACAGAGAGAACTGTGAATTGGGGGAAAAACGTTTCTGTGTTGCCAGCTTTTGTCAATGCTTTGATCTCAAGCATCATCTTTAAGACTTATCCTTTCTGCTCCCTAGAAAAATCAGTGGGCAAAGATTCTGAATGTCTCTGAAACTACATCCTATCCCTATTGCTATGACCCTCTCATGAAATATCACCTATAGCTTAAAAGAAAGTGATTTAAAATATACAAAATAGAAAAGTAAAGGAGAAAAAGAAGAGAAGAAAGGAGAAATGAAAGAATGAAATATTGATTAATACATGTATTCTCAGAAATAAGAAAAGAGAAATAATGGAAAACACACATTTTTGTTGTTTGCCGTGTATGAGTTTGTGTGCCTCTGCTTAATCTTACCTGACTCTGTTTAATCTTACTAGACTGGGTATATTTGTATACAGTAGTTTGAATCTTTACTGATGTGAAAAAAGAGAATGTTTTGCTAATAAAGAGAAAAGATTGGAAAGTACACCAAAGTCATTTGCTCCCATGTTGTGTGCTATTACTCTCCATCAATAAAACAACCAAATGTGGAAGTGAGTTATGTGTTCAGACTTTATAATACTGAAATATGGTAAGAAAGATAAATTGGCAACATTTATCCTATCTGGGTGGATAAAAATATTACATAACTTTGCTTTTAAGGAAATGTCTTTTGTTTTTCTTCAAACAAGGTGAGCGTTGTGACTATCCTTGGACCATAATTTATGAGACAAAGAAAACCAATTGTGTTATCTCTTTGTAACCTAGACACTTATAAATCTACTGCTCTAAATTTTGACAGTATTTCAACACGTACTAATCTTACAATGGTACAAAAACTTGCAAATGTTTGTCAGTCAACAAAGGTTTTCAGATAATATAAACTTAAAATAATATCATAAAGAAAATATACATTTTTTATAATCGTAATTTTCCCAGTCTCCTTCCTATATACCCATGTCACTTTATTTCTCATTCTGTGGAAGCAGGGGCAGGTCACAGGTTTTTTGAATATCTTCACGCGTTTTGTATTTGGGTAGTCTTTAGTTTCACTTTTTTCTTTCTGTCCTTATTTTTTATTCAATTATCAAATAGCTAACTACTCTGTGCCTAACATTTATCTGGCTCTGTGGCTATGATTGTGAATTAGTTAGACTCTACCTTACTCACAGATAAGAGGAATGTTCTCACACAGCTTACAGATTAGTGGAAAAAAATCCTCTTGCCAATAGGCAATAATAATATAATGCAATGATTGCTTTAATGGGGGTAGTGTAGTGCATTGTGGGAGAAATTATGTGAAACACTAAACCATAGCTGACTGAAGGGAAATGGGCAAGGAGAACCTCTTAAAAATAAAAACATCCAACCTACAACCTGAAGTATAGGTAGAAATTAGACAGGAGAAGCAATAGAAATAACATGTTCAAAGGCCAAGTGAGAAAAAGGATAGCATAGTGCATTCAGACAAATGTAAATTGTTAAAAAGAACTGGATGAGACAGTGACTGAAATGTGTGGTTGGAAGTTGGGGTCAAATTTTGTACAAAATTGGGAAATGAAGTAAAGATTTTAGGCTGCATACTGAAAGTAGAACTGAATTTGTTGCAGAAAGAGAGAGAAGCAGTAAGGCTTAAATGCGTTAAATAGATAGGAGGAGAGCTTAAAAAAATATTCTTCTAACATTCTGGAGAGAGATGACAAAGGACTAAACTAAAAAGGTATTTGTGGTGTTTAAAAGATATAACTGACATCTTATAGATGATACATTGCAAGGGCAAATACATAAAAGTTTGTAAGAATGGGTTTCTGGTCTTTGACTTAAGCAAATAGGTAATATAGGGTGTTTTCTCTTGAGATAAAAACCATAAATTTCAACTTTGGACATGCTGAATTTTAGGAGTAGATGAGGTGGACTTTTCAACTGACTTTTAGATATATAGGACAGATTCAGGACAGATGTGGACTAAAACATTGATTTGGGAAGGTAAATTGTAGTTGAAAGAGTGAGGATGGTCACAAACGGTAGTACCTTGAGATATTGAAGTTTTTGTGGGTATTGAAGAATCATATGAGGAGAGAATTGAAGATGAAGAAATGATAAACTCAGTATTAACTTCCCTGAGAAAACTGGGTTAGATGGAAGACAGATCACAGGTAGAGGATGCAGCAGCCTTCATAGAAGAATACTTCTGCCATTGTAATAAAAGGTAAGAAAATAAGGAATGATTGCAGAGAAGTCTGTAGAATGATATCAGGAAGTTAAGAAGTCTTATTTTCTCTGTGTTGTGGAATTTGAACAGAATAGAGGAAAAAATAAAAAGAGGAGTGGGCTGTGAAAAGAAAAGGGAGCATAAAACAAGAAATCAATGGAATAAAATAACATGCACATTGGAAAAAACTAAGATGGCTGAAAAGATAGGCGGTTGTGGACACAGAAAATTTTGTGAGCTTAAAATATCAGCGGTAGTGGAGTAATATTAAATCATGAGAATTCCAGGTGTCTGGGCATACGAGTGAGTTACTGGAGAGGCATGGCGCTCTAGGTCAATGGAAATAAAACCATCCATGAACTGAGAACAAGTTGTTGAAGGAGCCATTCCAGGCCCTTTAAGAATGTGCTTTAGACAAATGGTATGAAGCCTTCAGAAATAAAGGTGTGA
The DNA here is from genome assembly GCF_000164805.1 of Carlito syrichta. Lineage (NCBI taxonomy): Eukaryota > Metazoa > Chordata > Mammalia > Primates > Tarsiidae > Carlito > Carlito syrichta. Next base: position 337,549 of record NW_007260285.1, on the reverse strand, counting down.
GTACATTATGTTAAATGTCACAAAACATCAATGTGCTTCGAAATAGTTTTAAAATGCTAAAGGCTTATTTTTCATGCTTTATTCTTGATGACTTGAAATTGACTTGTAGCTAATGATTTGTAGCAAACATACCATGGAGTATGAAGGAAGATGCAGCATAGATTCAGTAAATACCATTAACTAAATAAAACATAGGAAATTGACATACGCCATACCAGGGGGTGATGACACAACTGCAAACAAAGAGTTATATTTGTGCTCTTTTCAATTTGTAGAATCAAAATTTTTGTGTATTAACTATTTGTCCTCCCTGCTTTTTCCTAATGTAAACTTTTTAATACCCCAATTAAGATATTCTAATTATCTAATCCAAGAAGCAGTTATTAACACAGCAAAAAATAATTAAGGAATAAAGTATGTCTTGAAAACTGACAAGTTGATGATTTATGTGCAGTGTGCATTATTTCTTCTGTAAACATGTAATCAGATAGTGGTGATTAAAAATGATATGACAATATTTATAATAGTTTTATGTTCATAAAAATGCCAAACAAGACTCCAAGAACTTGATTGTATAAAACATTTTATAATTGGTTATGCTAGAAGAGATCATTTCTTTTTTTATTATTTTTTTATTTTTTATTTTTTGAGTTGGAGTCCTACTCTGTCGCCCAGACTGGAGTGCAGTGGCTGCTCCCGGCCACCGCAACCTCGACCTGCTGGGCTCCAGCAATCCTTCCGCCTCAGCCTTCCAAGTAGCTGGAACTACAGGCGTGCGCTACCAGGCCCGGCTAATTTTTTTGATTTATTGTAGAGATGAGGTCTCACCAAGTTGCCCAGGCGGGTCTCGAATCCACAGGCTCAGACAATCCACTCACCTCAGCCTCCCAAGGTGCGGGATTACAGGCTGAGCCACCGAGCCCGGCTTGAGATCATTTCTAAAGACAAGGAATGAAACATAGTATGTGTGTAAATATATATATATTACAATGAAGCATATTAAAAGTTATTATGCTATGGAAACTTTGAAATAATAGTCCGAACTAATGTAAATTATTTATATAAGTAAGCATGAACACAGATATTGAAAATATAGGAAGTCATATCTGCTGGTTTATTTATTTATTTTTTCCTTGCCTTGAAATTATCTTAGTAGAGTCAGATAATCTTGGAAGGGTGCTTAAAAATTTTTACTGCTGGTCATTGATTTGCTAAGCAATGATGTGGCCATGTGCTCTTTGAGCTATGGCCAGGCCATGTTTTCTTAAGCTTTATTCCCCTCCTCCCTTTGGGAGGTAAATCCCCTCTTTCTCTCTCTCTTTCTCCCATTTACTTTCTAAATAAACTATATTTTCTAACCTAAAAATAATTTTACTGCTATCACTAGTTTAACCTAGCATTTCTTTTTATTATTATTCTCACCATAAGACTGATGTTTATGAGTGAAAACAAGTGATATAAGTGGACAAAAAAAACCTGAGGTAACTTTCTCACCCACCTCCCTACTTCCAGTTCCTCCTATCTCCATTCTTTACTCAAATGACTTATGTTCATTTTAACTTATCAATTTATTTTCTCACTCATTCATTCATTTAACAAACATTGTTACCTGTAAAGAGTGTCAGCCATACTCTACAGCTGCACTGTTTCATGCAGTAACCATATGTGGCTATTTCAATTTAAATTAACTGAAAATTCTATTTTGTAGACAAGCTAGCTATATTTCAAATATACACTAAGTATAGATAGAGGTTATTTTATCGACCAACACAGATATAGAATATTTCTATTATTATAAAAAAAAATTATACTGGACAGTTCTATTCTAGAGCTTAGAAAAACAGAGATAAAAGTTAAATCTCTGCCAGGAAGGATCTCACAGACTATTAAAAGATAATATAATAGAGGCATTTTCAAAGCACACTTGGATAACAAAGAATAAGCAACTAGATAAATCTGGGGAGGAACATGGATTCAGTAAAATATGCCTGACTTGAATCTTCTCAAGTGCTAAAGGATTGACCAGAAGGGATTGCAGGTATTGAGACTCAGGACACACCACCCCCAAAATATGATCATAAGAGACCAGACTATGCCACCCCAAAATATACTTCTTTGGCATATTTTCAGATGGTTATTTTGAGCAACTGCTGACACAGGGGTAACTCTGAAACATTGTCCTTTTGTAAAAGGAATTTGCATGTATAAAGTAAGTCTACTTTAGTAAAAGTGTGTATTGAGAAGAAACCTTCTCAGACAACTTTCATTACCGGTGAGACTGCTATCTGCATAAAAAGACAAACTTTATTCACTATACATTCCCTCCACTCACGTTCCCATAATTTGTCTCCACCAGCTCCCCCAAAGCCTCAAACCCCTATTCCTTTCTTTAACGTAAGATGCTTCAATTGACATGCTTCAATCATCTTCTGATTCACTTCTTTGAGTCTCATATTTTGTGGGACTCCAGTGTATTTGCATGTGATTAGAATTGCTTTTCTCCTATTAGGCTGTCCTATGTCAATTTAATTCCTATTTTGCCAAAGAACCTAGAAGAAGGGTGGCGAGAAACCATTTTCCTCTCCTTTACAGGCACAAGAAATATTGTTCTTAATGCTCATGGACAGAACAGAAAAAGTACAGTATTTTAAGGAACATACAAAGAATTTGAAGTGACTGGAATGTAGAGTAATAGATGAGATTTTTCAAACAGGTTTGAGGCAGATTAGCTAGCACAGACTAGACATAGATACATTTCCAAGAGGTAGGTTTTAGGCAGCATTCAGACATTTTTTAAATTACATTTTACCAAGCCAAGCTGGCAGCCTACATCCCTCCTCAGCAAATCAAAAGAAAACTCCATCAGAGGCAAGACTAGGGCAACCCAATCTTTCAGTGCATGGTTTAGCATAATAATCTTTAAGAATCCTTCAGGTTCCCTGTCCAAGGCAGAATGCCAAAGACCACCCCTTAACTGACCAAAGTCATAGAAATGAAAACATGATCACCTTTCAGATAAGGAACTTGTGAACTGGAACTTATCTGCTGGGTCTCCTGCGAAAGACAATGTGGTCAGGAAAAGGTCCCTCCCCTTATTTCCTCCTATCAGGAGCCCAGTTATGTCAATCTTTCCAGAGCCATGTTTACCTGAACTCCATCCATTAGCATATCAATAACTAGGTAGCTATATCTATTACGGAGTTGAGAGCTAAAGGGAGGTTTTTCTTCTTTGAAACATGCCCATGGCAGGTCTTTCTGCCATGAATCTTCCTACTTCCTTTTTTCTTTTTCTCGCTAATAAACTTTGTTTGAAAACTGCTCTAAAATTTATTTTAGAAATGAGTCAAAGAATCCACGAGTTTTGCGCCACACCCCACCTGGCATCAGTGTCTCACGTTTGGTTTGGTTTCATCTACAAAATGCGAATAATAATAATATTACCTAACTCTTCAGGTTGCTGTGTGAAGCGCTTGGAATAGTTCCTGAGATTAGCAAGTATTTATAAATATTAACAATTACTATAATTATTTGCACTATTATACTTCTACTATTACTTTTTAAAGATTGGAAGTAAGATCAGGGGCATTGACTACGGAGTCAGAGTCACCCTTTAATCAGAAAAGGTTATGCAGTGACATTTAGGAAAGGTATTAAACTAAAAGTATCCTGGTCCTTTTCTTTCTTTTGGGGGGAGTGTGAGTAGTGGAAGGCACTGTTTCTAGATATACTTGTGAGGGAAAAAGTCACAAGCAATAAAGAAAAGAGAAAAATTAACTTAGAATGCATAAAACCAGAGTATTTTCTGATTTTTGCATTTGCTTCTGTGCTTTTAACTTACAATTATTTTCTTTGTTTTGAACTTGACTTGGTAGGGAGAAACATATCAGATTTACAAAACTAAAAGAAAACTGTGCTTGTACTATTTTTCTTTTTTTTTTTTTCTGTTCTCTTTTTTGCTGGCCCACCAGAATCAAGTTTTAAAAACTGCCAAGAATCCTAAGACAGACAGTTCTTGTAAGAATTCCAGTCAACTTTTGCAGACTTGAAAGGTTTGGGTGGTTTGGCTAAAAGTCAACCAAGAATCAAACAACTGAACTGTTTATTCAGACTGAACTTTTGAACCATTTCATGTTATTCTTTTACAACTATACACTAATGATAAAAACCCAAACTTTTTTATTTACTTAAGTAAATATCAGCATTCAGTTTAACTTTACAACCAACTTCTTTCCCATACATTAAACTATGAGAACAATGTCATTGCAAAATCATTCAGAACTAGTTTTAAAGTGACCAGTTTAATTCTTCAGGATATTTTACTTGGTAATAAAACAGCTTCAATAAGACATGAAATATCTTCTTTCCTCAAGAAGCATATATTGTAAACATTTGTGAATTTGATTTGTTATTAGTTTCAATGAAGTAGTTGATTGCAATGAAGTAGTTGATTATAAATATAAGGGGTTTTATTTTATATGCAAACTAATTTTAGGAGATAAAACAATTTGGATTTTTCTTTGTCCTAAAACATTGGCAATAATTTTATGCATCCTATTATGGATGGCTACCCTTATCAATTGTCCCAGTTACAATCCCCCAAGCCAGGATCCCTCTGGAATGAGGGTCTTCATGGGAGAAAGGAGAAGGGATAAGGGAGAGAGTGATTTTTTTAGGTTTTATGGCTTGCTTTGGGGGAAGGTAGCTCTGGTTTCTACAGTCCACCTTGGGGAAGAGAAATTCTCTAACTCGCTTTGGGAGGAAAGAGTGATGAAAGACAGGAAGGCAGAAGAAGGGCAGAAGAAGGTCAGAGAAAAATTTCTTTTGAGGTTCTCTAATGTCTTCCAGTTTAAAATATTTAGTATGCCAAAGTGCCATCCTGTGGCATCATTTTTCTGATCCCCAAGAGTGGGATGTTGTCACTCAAAAGTCTTGTGGAAAATAAGACAATTATTTTGTGAAAATATTGTTATGGTCCAAGTAATGCTGGGCTGCTCCTTTTGATACCAATAAATCAATGGTAGAAAGAAATTTATTTCTGAGTTCAAATCCAGGGAGCAGAGCCAGACTCAAGGTCTTTCAAAATGGTTCTGCTCACCCTCCAGGGTCCTCCAGAATTGTTAGCACCTATACAATAGCCATGTGACCAGAAAAGCATTGTATAGAACTTGAGTTTCAGCCACATTTATGGACAGTGACAGTTTTTGGTCCAGACTTCCTGGTGCCAGGTATCAGAGGTATCTCATAGCATTTATCAGTAGGACCCAGCAGAAGCAATAATCAAGGTTGTCATAGAGTAAAGGGAGTTTATAAGGCCTAAGTCGTCATGCATTACACAAAAGTTATACAAATCACAAAACTTATGAATACATTGATACAAAAGTTATACAAGCCGCAAGGCTTACAATTACATGGATACTATATTATGAAAACTTATAACCTCTCAGAAAAATGGAGTAAATGAAGATTTGCATCTTTCAGTTCATTGGGCGTAGACTATAGGGACGTCAAGGATCCCCCGAAGCTACTTACAGGGAGTGCATAGAAGATAAGGGGAAGTACACCTTTTACTAGCTTTCAGGAATATTGTTCAGGATGTACAGGTGTGCTTGAGCCCTGGTCATGCCCTTCTCTAGAGGCTGTGACAATCTGGACAGACATTAGCAGGTCTCTGTATCATTTCCCTACTGTCAGTTGAAGCCGTAATACCTAACATGGGAGTAGCTATGTCATGCTACTTTAACATAAATGTGCCTAAGGTTCTTTCTCTCAGCTAGTTTTCATGCTTTATAGGCTTAGTTATGGGCACAGGAATTCTAATAACATGTTGGGTACAAAGTGTGGTGGCTAAATATATTAACATTGCTATTATAGGGATAGTTAAGAAGAACTTTCCTATACCTGAAAGGAGGCCCTGTTACCCTGACAGGAACCAAGAAAGCATGCTGGGAACCCAGTCAAAGACCTTTCCAAACTCCTTCTTAGTGTAAGCATCTTCATCACCTATAGCCTTAATGCTGGTTTTATTTGGCTTAGCATTGCCATGATGTTTCCCAATTCATCTAGAATGAAAGTGGATAATGCACATGTGCCTCCTTGTGATATGGTAAGAATATTTAGTCTTTGGTTTTGTAGCATGGTAAGAATATTTAAAATATTTGGTTTTGTAGCACTGAACTTAACTAAGGCTTCAATGTGGAAGAACACACTTTCCAGCCCTATATTGGGTGAAAAGAGATTAAGGACATCATTATACCATTTGAAACAGATCTAGTCCATTGAGTGTGCAGATAGGGCAAGTTGGCTAGGTTTACCTTTTGCAGAATGCAATATTTATGTCATTGAGCCCTTGGAAAGCCCAGGGTGCATCTATCAATCCATCCAGGGAAAGCCAAGGCCACAAACTAGTACCATAGAGCACCAAGTCCCATTGGGAGCTCACCAGTATACCCTTGGCCTCCAAGTCCAATCGGTGGAAAACAAATTACTGTCCTTAAGGACAGTAAGGTCTACCATATTCAGGTGTGAGCAGTATAATCCCATCCCATATCTGACTGGTATGACAAGGTACAATTGTGACCTGGTTCATTTATGGTTTTATTAGTGGGCCGCTGCTGCAAACTAATCCTTGTTAGGTCATCACTATTAACTGTTCAACTTCCCACTCAACTCTTATGTACAAATCTAATTGCTTCCAGTAAGTGCCCTGGAGGGAAGAGACCCATCAGGGAAGGCCACTAGCTCCTGAGACTAGAAGTTGCCCACAAATCCAACAATTTGGGTAATAGAACGTTCTAGCATAGGAATAGGCCCACTCTAAATACACATGTAGTAGGAATCGTTTTGTTTGCTTAAATAGCAGTCTTAAATCCTGTACCAGTTCTACTGTCCACCGAGGCTGTTGCTCTGGTCTGGGAACAGGGTCTCTCTGTTCAGGTATATACTATTCCACTTGGGAATGGTGTATCCAAGCCTTGATGTTCATGGTCTTTTAAAGTAGTAGATGGCCGGGCTCGGTGGCTCAGCCTGTCATCCCGCGCCTTTGGGAGGCTGAGGTGAGTGGATTGCCTGAGCCCGGGGGTTCGAGACCCGCCTGGGCAGCGAGACCTCATCTCTACAATAAATCAAAAAATCCGCCGGGCGTGGTAGCTGCATGCCTGTAATTCCGGCTACTCAGAAGGCTGAGGCGGAAGGATCGCCGGAGCCCAGCAGGTCGAGGCTGCGGTGGCCGGGAGCGGCCACTGCACTCCAGTCTGGGCGACAGAGTGAGACTCCAACACACACACACACAAAAAATTGTCCCAAATTGACAGCATATTTCCTTATGAGCACCTATGTCTGCAGCCCCATTTCCTTCAGAGGCGAAGGAAAAAAACATACCATAAATGATTTCAAAGGTACTTAAATTAATCCCACTTCAGGAACTGACTTGGACCCTAGCAATGCAATACCAAATACCTATGTTCAGTTTACTTGTGTCTCCAAAAGATTCCTAGTGATTACTATGCTAAACCACGATTTCAAAGGTTGAGTTATCCTCATTTTACATCTGATGGAGTTTTCTTTGGATCTGCTGAGGGATGAGGTAGGTTGCCACTTGGCCTGCAGTAAAATGTAATTTTAAAAATGCCTGAATGCTTCCTAAAACCTACCTATAGGAAATCTATGTCTAACCCTGTGTTAGCTACACTACCTGAATTCTTCCTTAGAGATTTTCAATCCCATAATCATATGGGTGCTGAAGGGCAAAGGTCCATTTTCTGTAACTTCTTCAGAGTTGGCAGTGGGCGTAGTCATACCTAGTCAGGGATCAAAAATCTCTCCTTATCTGATCTAAGGCATCCAGATCTGTTTCAGCAGTGGCATTTACAGGCATTGACTGGAATCCTTTCATGACCATTGTGTGGGCATGAAATTGCTGGATTCTGGAAGAAACAAATTTAACCAAATAGTTAAAGAGACATGGACCAAACTGAAGGAAACCCCTCCTTCTTCAGGAAGTAGAACAATTAAGTGAAGCCAGGAATACATTTTGACAATTTTATGTGGTGGCTGATCACCTTTTATACAAAAGCTACAAGGCCTACAGTTACCAGCATAACTTAAATGGTAAACTTTAATTTGTGTGGCTTTATTATAAGTAATAGCTTTGGGAGTTTTGAATGTATTTCTGGACTGTAGTGGCAAACTGACAGATTTTTCTGGACTGTAATTTGAACCAGGAACTCAAGTTAATCTTATATAAAATTTGAAAAGAATTCTGAAAATGTTTGAAGACTTGCACCCAGAAAAGACTTCATGATGTCATTTAAATTATAGAAAATGGTAGAACTAAAATAAAAAGAATGAACAAGAGAATTTAAAACAAATGTACCAGTTTATTTTAAAACATAATTTTTCAGTTTCTAGTTTTGTTAAAGACAATTTATAGTAGGATCCATTTATTTATTTAGACTTTATATGTCTTATTTGTATACAAAGTGTAACAAGATTGCTTGCCATTGTAAGCCCCTTTAAATTTAGCTTTGTTGGAACTTTTTCCAATAAGGAATTTCAGATTACCTTAAACTTTAATCTTAATTCTCTAGAAGTCTATTTTCGAATACTATTTTAATTAGAAACTTGCTAAAATAACCAGTGTTACAAAAGAAAACAAATCGCTGTTGAACTTATGCAAACAACCATACTTATTTGTGGGGGAAAAAAATGTGAATTGCTCCAAGAAAAAGATTTTTCTTTTGACTCTGAAAAATATAACAAGAATAATTGGTAATACTTTAAACACATAAGTTGTAAAATTTGGGGTTTTTATTAACTCGGTTTATACATTTAACGATTGTTTTGTTAGCAGTCTTACATTGGATTAGCAATCCTCATGACACACACATTTTTAATAAGAATCCTGGAAGATGTTAAAGTTGTTAGCAATCTGAACTGAATGACACCTTTTAGATTTTAGCTATCTTGACTGTATATGTGACTAATGTGACATAAACCTTTAACAGTTTGAATTTAAAGACATAAGTTTGCGGTCAACTTAAGTACAAAAAAAGTACTACAAAAGCAAAATTTTATATTTTAAGGCATTTAGCAGAAATGATATTTAACTAATAGACCAATAGACTCAGACAAAATGAAAGCATTTCCTTTTACCAATTTTTAACATTGTAGATATTTACTAAGGATTGACAGACTAGTTTTTTTTTTTAAATCTGTTACTTTGATATAATGGTGTTCTGGGCTAACATCAGTGATTGATATTAATGGTAAATTCATAAATTCATTTTTGCAAGCTAGATTGTTTATAGAATTCCTTTCAAACATTTCTTTCCACAAACCTTCCATATACCATCTTTGACATGCTCAGACCATTTTTCAACTTACCTGAACCTTCTATTTTTGTCCTATACTTTCCTACTTTCAGATAACTATTCACTCCATTATAGGACAAAAATTTACCATATGAGATCCTTTCCTAGATAAAATTATTCTTTTTTTCTCACCAAAAACACACTTGTACACCAACAACCTTTTTACATCTTTCCTTTGTTTTTTGCTTTCTTTCTTTTTACCTTTTCATAGATAACTTTTTACATCCATACCTTTTTAGTAACTTCTGATTAGAAGTTAGATGAAAAATCTAACTCTTGGAACACTCTCAACTCCCACTAGGGAGCAGGTGTCAGGAGAAAGAGGTTCAATATGAGCACAAGAGCTAAAGATTTAGCTTCAGTATTAATCAAGAAATTAATTTGGACCCCAGTCACATCCATCTAGACCCAAAAATTTTCTGGGGTAATGACAGAGCATTGGGCTGGGCCATGGCACCTGGGCCCCTCCAGTCAGTGGCCACCATCACCAAGCCAGGTGTTTCCCTTCCCCTTCGGGAGAAGTCACACTGACTCTTTCAGTGGCCTTTTAGTTTGCATGTTGGACAAAGTCCTGGGAGCTTAGACCATCAAGGACAATTATGTTTCAAGTGCCCAGATTGACCACATTCATAGCAACTGGTACCGTCCCCCTTAGCAGGTCTATTTTTTTTTTTTTTTTGAGTTGGAGTCTCACTCTGTTGCCCAGACTGGAGTGCAATGGCATGCTCCTGGCCACTGCAGCCTCAACCGCTGTGCTTCGGGATCCTTCTGCCTCAGCCTTCCAAGTAGCCAGAAGTACAGGCATGTGTTACCATGCCCAGTTAGTTTTTGATCTATTGTAGAGACAAGGTCTCGCCGAGTTGCCTGGATGGGTCTCGAACCTGCGGGCTCAGGCAATCCACTTACCTCAGCCTCCCAAAGTGCTGGGATTACAGGTTGAGCCATTGAGCCCCACCAGCATGTCTATTCTTATTAGGTGTCTTTTGGGTGGCTGGAATTTTGCCATTAGTGGCAACTGCCAATAGGTTTGTCTACTTTTTGTCTCACTGGTACTTATCCTGGAGTCCTTCTCTTTTTTTCCTTAATGTCTTGGTTGCTAAGAAGTTTTCTGTAATTGGGAGTTTGGTATTCATAGTCTTGAGTCAAACCTCTGGAGTTGGGTATTCGATATGCCATAGGATATAATCTTGTTTGCAAAGTAGTGAAATAAATGTTTAAAAATGCCTCTACATACAGAATTTCTGACCACTTCCCTTCTTGCCTACAAAATGAATTTAATTGCCAGATAGTATTAAAGCACAGAGTTCCATACCTCATTATCTGCTAACTTGTAGCAAGTCCAAATTTGATTACAATAATGTACTAACTTGTATGTTTTAAGCCACATAATTCTAATTTACTCCAATTCTTTAAAATTTATCCCAATGGGATTTCTAAGGGTACAGATTATTACACATTTTCTTGTTTGTGTTCCTTGAAAACCCAGAATTTTGCTTTTCAAAACTTGTGGACTGCATTCCTCAAAGGAGGATTCTGAAACAAAATAATACCCAGAATTTTGCCTTTGGATACTTGCAATGCATTCCTCAAAGGAGGATTCTAAAATAAATAAAACCATAAACAGTGATGCCAGATGTCCCTGGGACCCTGATGGCTTCTTCTAAGCTGAGCATCCCCAGCCTTCCTTGAAATTTTTTTCTCAGATCACCGTTTCTGGGATCTGGCATGGATTCAAGTCCCCTGAGCATCTGATCAAGCCTGGGGCATTCTGGAGCCTGCAGAATCCTTTATGACCAGAATGCAGGGGTCCCTATGAGGCCTTACACATCATGGGAATTGAGCCCTGACACCTTCGCAAGTCCCTCAGTCACCTAAGGGAGTCTGTTTGCACAGACCTAAGGGAAGAGTGCCTCTTATTGTCACCCAGACCAGAGCCTGGGTTCATAAGGGTGGAGTTCCCTATTCTGGGGATTTTTGCTGCCTACATAAATACTACACAAATAAAGGGAGACAGCAACACTTAGGAAAACATAAAATGACATAAAAGAAACACACACTAATCAAGTTTTTAAAATATGACATGTCCCATCAAAGAAAACTTAAGAAACCAGTCGACTTTCTTAACAAGAGCACTAATGGGTCAGTTCAACATTTCTCTGGTGACTAAAAAGTGACCGTGGAGAGCCCAAGTGAGAAAGCTTTCCCCAACCCCCTGCATATGTCCAGGGTTAGCTTATCGAATAAGCATGTCTGCTTTGCAAGATTGGGTACTGGGCAAGTCCTCTTTCTAACCAATTCTATTAAGGGCTGGTCCTGGCCAGTGGGACTTCTCTCCAGAGAGTCCTCAGAGCACAAAGTGGTTTTGGCAGCTGCTAGGGCATCTCTATCAGGAGATCCCATTGACCAAGGTCCTGCAACATGATCACCAATTACTGTGGTCCGAGTAATGCTCAGCTGTTCCCTTGATACCAATAAATCAAAGGGGGAAGGAACTGGTAGAAAAAAGTTTATTTCTGAGTTCAAATCCAGGGATAAGAGCCAAAATCAAGGTCTTTCAAAATGGTTTTGCTCACTCTTCAGGCTTTTACAGTTCTCTTTTATAAGTCCAGAATTGTTAGCACCTATACAATAGCCACGTGACCAGAAGAGCATTGTATAGAACTTGAGTTTCAGCCAGATTTATGACAGTGACATTTTTTGGTCGACTTCCTGGTGCCAGGTATCAGAGGTATCTCATAGCTTTTATCAGTAGGTCCCAGCAGAAGTGGCAACCGAACTTGCCATAGAGTAAAGGGGGTTTACAAGGCCTAAGTCAGCACGCATTACACAAAAGTTATACAAATCACAAGACTTAGGATTACATTGATACTATATTATTAAAACTTATAACCACTCAGAAAAATGGAGTAAATTGTGATTGGCATCTTTCAGTTGATTGGGAGTAGACTATAAGGAAGCCAAGGATCCCCTGAAGTTACTTACTGGGAGTGCATAGAAGATAAGGGGAAGTGTACCTTTTATTAGTTTTCAGGAATATTGTTCAGGAAAGTACAGGAGTGCTTGAGTACTGGCCATGCCCTTCTCTAGGGGCTGTGACTATATGGACAGACATTAGTGGGTCTCTGTATCAATATCTTGAGCATAGTAACCAACATCCCTGGTATCAAATCATTAATGCCAGTTGTTATTTTCACATTTGTGTTACCAGAAAGATCACACACATTTCAATAATGCTCCATGTAGCTGGTACCACTCCCTTAGATAACTCCTCTGCCTTAAAAGTAATCTGTCTGCCGGGCTCGGTGGCTCAGCCTGCAATCCCGCGCCTTTGGGAGGCTGAGGTGAGTGAATTGCTTGATCCCGCGGGTTCGAGACTCGCCTGGGCAGAGAGACCTCATCTCTACAATAAATCAAAAAATCAGCCACGCGTGGTAGTGCATGCCTGTAATTCCGGCTACTTGGAAGGCTGAGGCAGAAGGATCGCTGGAGCCCAGCAGGTTGAGGCTGCGGTGGCCGGGAGCAGCCACTGCACTCCAGTCTGGGCGACAGAGACTCCAACTCAAAAAAAAAAAAGTAATCTGTCTATGGATCGTCTTGTAGCTTTTTGTCTAGTTACTAGCACTAGCACTCAATCCGTGTTTTTTCCCTAGGATCCTTAAAGAGTTTCTGCTAATTTAGGAAGTGTCAAACAAGATGATCTCCAGACTGCAAATTACTCTGACTTGATATAACTGGTAGAGCAGATACTGATGGAACTCTACTCAGTTCCCCTTACACTGGTCATTCCTATTTATGTCAAGGTTGTCCTTCTGTCTGCCTTAGAACTTCCTCTCGACTCACACACTGTACAGACTGGAAATGACCACAATTAAATCCATAGTAATTGTCACTCATTCAGTGATAGATATAAATCGAAAGATAAATGTCCCAAGTGTTTTGAAGCTTGAGTCAGACAAACTGGGTATGTATCAGTAGTTTCTTTTAAGACTGAGCCCCAGCTGTCTTCAGTGGTAACCGGACTAATTAAAGCACCTTCTACTAATTTTATTTCCTCCTGTATCTTACTTCCCACTCCTTTGCTGATTTTTCCCACAGTTAATTTGCAGTAAAATCCTTTGGGGTGGAGGGGGTGGGGGCAGAGGGTACACATCCAGGGAAATTAGCTAGAGGCAGTTGGTGAAGGATGAGATTTTGGAATCAGGTTACCTGACCAGATGTCAACAAGGCCCTTCTGCCAGTAGTAACTGGAATGATAATTATCCACAACCTTCTGTACACTGCAATTACAAACATGAATTAGGACAGAAGACCTAGAATACTAGTGGATACTAAGCACTGGATTATGTAATGCTTGAAATAATGAGCATGATGTTAATTATGCAGATTGTGGTGTTGTTTGGTAACTGTTAACTCACAGAAGTCTCAAAGAAGGAAAGTAACGAACCTAAGTTAGCAAGCCAAGTAACTTAGAGTACATTGTGAAATCCAGAAAGTGTCCTGGTCATCTATGAGAAGAATCTTATCAACTATGGCAGGAGTGTGCTGAAAATCAGGATCTTAATTGTAAGAAGTGCAGACCACAAATAAAGCTTTACAGCCACAGCAGGGTTCTTATGTTAACGCCAGGGTCACGAAAACAAATAAATAAGACTCTTAGGCCAGCATATTTGTGTGGAGATACCAGAGATGGCTAAACCTCCAGATATTCCCAAACACTCTAAGGAGGCTGAGAAGATTCTGTTCTCCTTGCTAGAGGAACATAGCTGCTTACTACTTGGAGATTACAAAAAGGACTCACCTGAAGTTAATGTTCTGCAAAATGATTCTTGACTTTATTGTGTCTCCTCTACTGCTTTTTGCTTCTAGACCAATAGGGAAAATCAAGTCCTACCACAGCTCAAGGAGAAAAGTATAGTTTCTGCTACAGAATAAAAACATACATCAAAGGACTTACAAGTCTTGGTTTATATGCACCAACAGAAATCGGTAGAATATGCTAAGCAATGGATCTGGAGGGTGTGGGAGGAGGGAAGATGAAGCAAAGGATGACAGGAAATAGTTTGTTGATATACAGTCACTCACTCATCACTCAGAATTTAATAATGCTTTAAGAGTACCAGAGATATGCCTAATTTGTTTCAATAACTATTCCTTGAAGCTTGGAATCACCAAGTAAATGAAGCAGATATGCCAGATCTGCTTACGCAGAGGATTAAGAAAGAAGATAGAAGACTCAGAATAGTGAGCATGCACAAATAAATTTATTGTGTAAGACCAAAAAGACACCAGCTGATAATGTAATAGAAAGGCACGAGGAACAATGTCTTCCCTGAAGAAATAAAAATTTAGTTAACAGAGTGAATCATCATTAAGAAAGTCAACAGCAGTTATTCTCTGTACTCTCTTCATATTTAAAGAGTGTTTTAATAGAAAAATCTAGAATTATTTGTTACAATAAATTTTTGTTAAAATAAATTTGATGAAAATTAATGAATAGGTGCCTAATATTTAAAATACAATAGTAAAATATCAAAGTGTCCTTGAAACATTTAAAAAAATATGCATCAATGAACAGTGATTTATGATTTGAAATAATAAAACTGAATCTTTTTATTATAAAGATATGGGGTACAATTCAGGGTTAGGTATACAAACATTGATTATGCAGGTACCCTTGTTGATGAGGTATGCCCCCTCCCCTAGCAGTTTCCCTCAACTGCCAATCCCACCCCCATCTCCTGACAAAAACTGAATCTTAATATGAACATTCAGATGAGTCAAATTGAAATTTAAATGATGCAAGTCGATTATCTAAAAATGTGTGATGCTGTAGGGTATAAGAATATCCTTTTCTTCTTCCCATCTTAAGCCCATTGGCTGAGGCCACCATAACAAAAGACAAATTAACAAGAGAAAAGCATATGGATTTAGTATAATTTGCTTGACGTGGGAAATTTCATAAGGAAATGAAGAACCAAAGAAACAGTCAAACCTGAGTGTTTTTTATAGTGGATTTGATGAGGAATGGAGAGTCATGGAGAAATATGATAGACAAAAAGAGCATGATCTAATGACAAACTGGGAAAAATTAGCAAGACCTGTTTGTCCAGATTCTTCTTGGAATCTATGTGTCTTTTTTGATCAGGAGGCTCCT
Source organism: Carlito syrichta (assembly GCF_000164805.1). Taxonomy (NCBI): domain Eukaryota; kingdom Metazoa; phylum Chordata; class Mammalia; order Primates; family Tarsiidae; genus Carlito; species Carlito syrichta. The sequence goes on along the minus strand of NW_007260285.1, from coordinate 322,027 downwards.
TTCCTTTGCATATAGGAAGGGTACATCTCACATGAGGGTCTTATGATCTGCTTAAGGGGAAAATCAGAAAGTCGTTCCAAGGTTTTGTTTTTGTTTAGATTCAAGGGTACAAGTGCATGCTTGTTACATGGGCAAATTGTGTACGGGTGGAGAATGAGCTTCTAGGGTCCCCATTCCCCAAAGAGTGAGCATTGCATACAATAATTTCACCAGTAGGTTCACTCCCCTCCCCACCTCCCACCTTTTGGTGTTCTCAGTGTCTATTACTGGATCTTTATGTCCATGGGTGACATGTTGTTTAGTTCCCACATATAACTGAGAACATGCAGTGTTTGGATTTCTGTTTCTGAACTAGTTTACTTAGGACAATGGTTTTTAATTCCATTCATGTTGCTGCAAAGGATAAGATTTTTTTTTTTTTTTGAGTTGGATTCTCGCTCTGTCGCCCATACTGGAGTGCAGTGGCCGCTCCCAGCAACTACAGCCTTGACCTGCTGGGGCACCAGCGATCCTTCCACCTCAGCCTTCCAAGTAGCTGGAACTACAGGCGCGCGCTACCACACCCGGCTAATTTTTTGATTTATCATAGAGATGAGGTCTCACCAAGTTGCCCTGAACCCGCGGGCTCAGGCAATCCACTCACCTCAGCCTCCCAGGGTGCGGGATTACAGGCTGAGCCACCGAGCCTGGCTATGGATAAGATTTTGATCTTTTTTATGACCACAGAGTATTCCATAATGTATATGCACCACATTTTCTTTATTCAGTCAACCATTGATGAACAGTTAGGTTAATATATGACTTTGCTCTTGTGATTATTGCTAGGGTGAACATAGCAAGTGCAGGTGTCTTCATTTTATATAATGATTTCTTTTCCTTTAGGTAAATACCCAGTAGTAGGATTGTTGGGTAAAATAGCAAATCTATTTTTAGTTCTTTGCTACATCACCATACTGTTTTTTATAGTTATAGGTGAACCAGTTTACATTCCCACCAACAATGTATGAGTGTTTCCTTTTCACTGTATCCATGCCCACATCTGTTGTTCTTTGACTCTTTACTGATAGCCATTCTGACTGGTGGAAGTGATGTTGAACATTTCTTCATGCTTGCTGGCTGGTTTTATGACTGACCAGCTTCTAGGAGAAGACTAGCAGAAGGTCAGAGAGACCTTCCTGCTTCTGCCATTTCCTCAAATTCCTTCTGCTTAAATTATTTAGTCTTTGATCCTTCTTTAATTACCCTATTAAGAATCTCTTAATTACCTCTTGATCTAATGTCTTTCTGTTCAACAATACCTGTTTACACTTAGTGAATGTTTATTATGTTCCAGGCTTTTTGCTAACTTTTACACTGATTTTCTTATGTAATCCTCACACTAACCCAATAACATATGCACTGTTATTATTTTTTAAAAAAATTAGAAAGATAAAATGAGACTCAGAAGGACAAAGTAATTTTTTCAAGATAATATAACTGGTTAGTAACCAAGCTGGGGGTTGAATTTCCATAATCTGACTCCAGTGTCAGTACATTTACATATTATTATGGTTATGAAAGTGCATATTCAATGAGGTAATAGTTTTATATATATATATATTCATTTCTCTAAATCACTGAGGATAAAAATTATTTAAATAACAATATTGTATGGTTTATATGCTAGATTTTTTAAAACTATGTCTCAAATCACATTCAGTTGACTTCCAGAATATAACAAATACAATAACTAATAGGAACCCAGAGGACCACAGATATCACTACCAAAATTCTTCTGTCTATACACCCATAATCAAAACACTTTAGGCACTTTCATTTCTCTCATTGCTTTTTCACTTCTCAATACTCATTAAAATAGCTGCATTTGGGGCTCTATTATCTCTCCCTGCTTGGTTTTATAATTCCTACCATTCTTCAATCAATCATATCTATTATAGCTAATGTTGGAAAAAAGCCATGATTCCATTCCACTCTCATGCTGGAAAACCCCATGAACTTCTGAAACAAGTTCATACTTCTCAGTTTGCCTTCAGGACCTGGTGATCTAGCCTCAAGTTGGTTTTTACAGTGTCCCTGAACTCTTTCCACCAAAGAACTGGTTGTCTGCTCCTTGCCTCTGTGATGGACTTGCTCAAAACATTTTTCCCACTGTAAATGCTCTCCTCAATAAATGAATTCAAAGTTTCCCCTTTATAAGACCCTGATTTAACCTATCGTTGCACAGATTCAGCATTTCATGTTAAACTCTAGATAGTTTTTTCCCACTGATTATGCTTACAATAATATTTTATTTTGATTATTTCTTCAGTTATATGATTATAGATTCTCAGAAATGAAAGAAATCTAGGAGGTTATTTAGCTTTACATGTTTGTTTCCAGTGAGGAAAACGAAAGTACACAGTGCAACAATACTGAGGCATTTTAATACATATTTCTCTTATGTCCAAATACATATCTTTTTTTCTTTTTAGTGCCTGGGCAAATAACAGTTACCAAATAGTAATTGATAGATCAGCACTTGCAAAACATAAACTTTAAAGTTTTCCCAGACTAATATACATCAAAATCATCTAAAGGGCTCGTTAAATCACAGTTTGCAGGGTTGCAATACCAGGATTTCTGATTCAGTAGGTTTGGGGTGGAGCCTGAGGACTGTATTATAAACATTTGTCAGGTGATGTCAAAGCTGCTTGTCTAGCAATCATACTTTGAGAAGAACTGGTTCAGGCTATAAACTGACAAATATAATAACAACCTATTATAAAACGTGTCCTACCTCCGTCCTTAGTCATTCTTTCACTTTGAAAAATGTAATATACATTGGCAAAATATCAAATAAAAATTAAAACACATTTGTTTTGTGTTATTTGAATGCAGGATCACCTAATTCATTATGTACAAAACAATGGCCTTTCATTTTGTAAAATACAAGTGTAATGTATTTACATGCGCTACTTTGATAATTCTGATAACTGAGTTTCACTTTCCTTACATTAAGCAATGAAAAAATTTGTTTATGCAATATTAATAAAACATATCCCTGCTTAGGCTTTAAAAAAAGAATAAAAAAGAATGTCAAGACAAAAGTCATTTATAAAACCATTTACTAATTAGTTCTTCATTTCTCACTACTGGGTGAAATCTGTCTGCCAATAAGGTGAAATGTCATATCTCTAAGGACATTCTCACCGGTACAAAGATCAGTCACAGCATTGCATAAATGAACAGGTCTAGCAGAAATTATCTCAGGTCAGATTAAGAGAATGACCTGCTTTGGAATTTTTCGTGCCTAATGTGCCAAATTCATGCCATACTTTATCACCTATTTTCATTAAATACAAGTTGTGAAGTCCCTGTACATACCAAAAGAAAACCACTTATCTTCAAACAGCAAAGCCATTAGGCAGAGACTAATGCAGGCATTCGATCATTATTCCTGGAAAAACTGTGTCTGGCATCTGCTATTTTTGTTTATTTTTGTTTTCTACATATGCTCAGATTGTTTAAAATGTACGGTTGTAAATATAACCGAAGCTTATCTAAGTGGCACCTCCTAGAGTTCATAGAGTCTGCCAAGAGGCTGGCAAAATCAGAACCTGCATGTATACAAACACTAGGGGACTGAGATTCAATTATATATGCATTTCATACCTAAGACATGCTTAATCATGTAACAGGAATAAAAATTTAAAGAAGGCATAATAAATTTATACATATTGTATAACTCAATGTTATTATGAAGTATATTCAGAGCTTCTACACAGTCAAACATCTATTGAATACTAGATGCCAAAACATCAACAAAACAGTCAATTGAAAAGATAAAAGTGTGTTTACTGCTTATCACAATAAAGAGGACTACCTTACAACACCTTAGTATCATCTCAGAGGAGAGAGCACAAAAACTAGATGCCGAGATTTTGAAATCTGATCTAAAGCGGGTCTTTTAACATGGGAACTTGGTTTGGATTGGGTAAGAATCATGATAGAATAGTTTTTAATTAGTGAACACAGCAATGTGAGGATGACCAGACAAAGAGTCCAAAGAATCATGGAATGTAAAGTGTTATTTGATGCTTTTCCATTGGAGAGTAAATGAGTATTCCAGAAAAAAATCCTGAAATAAATCATAAAATATTTCTCAATTTATCTTCTTGGGTAAGCACTTTCTGGAATTGTAAAGTTAAATTGATGATGGTGGAGTAACAGTAAGCTGTATAATTGGTTTGATTATCAAATGACTTCAGAATTAAGGATGATACCCCATCCTTGCCAAATATTGTTGCTGAATTACACTTTAGAAGTGCTTTCATTAGGTCTTTCCAATGATCCATGAACCTGTCTGCTTCTAGTGTGGTATGTAATATGAATAGTGAATTCCATGGTCATGGGCCCATTTCTACAATGTGTGTGTGTGTGTGTGTGTATGTGTGTGTGTGTGTGTGATGTGGGTTCTGTGGTTAAATTGCATATCATTTGGGATCCCAAGACTGTGAAAGAGCCATTCTGTAATCCATGTATAGTGGTGCTGGCTGAAGTTCTGTGGGCAAGTAAGATAAATCCATATTAGGCTAACATATGTATATTACTGGTAAGACAAACCGCTGGGCCTTCCAAGATGGCAAGTGATCAGTTCAATTGATTTGCAAATAAATTACCAAGCTGATCTTCCCAAGGAATGGTGCCATATTTAGCACTGAATGTTAGTTTTGTTACTGGAAGATTGGACATTCAGAGACATCATTAGCTAGGTCAGCTTTGGAGTCAATGAGAACTCAATGCTGTTTAGCCCACATGTAGCATCGATTTCTGTCAATGTCACAAGTCTGTTTATATGCCCATGATGTCAAATTCATGGTGACCAATGATAAAGTCTAGCTAATGACAACTACCCAAGCCACTTTATTTGATTTTTCAGCAGTCTTTCCATGGTGAATATATTCTGGTAGATGTAATATGTGATACAGAAGTCTTCACATGCTGTGCCCACTTTCAAATACCTATCTACATGCCTCTATTCCAAAATGCCTTGTCTCTTTTTCCTCTCAGTCTCCTCACAAAACAGACTGATTGTAAACAGCTGTTCAGGAATGTGCATATATATTACCTGAGATCATTTCTGCTTCCACACTAAATGGATTTCCACATATACTTCAATTCTTTCTACTGTCTATCAAGGCTACCCATGGATGTGACAGTAATACAACTCTCATTAATTTTTGGTTTACATCTGAGTACTTCTGAGTGTGGAACCTGTCATCTTCCCAATTCAAAAAGGCCTATCAGGTGCTATGATTTTTATTGATGGGTGATGCAACACAATCCTCAAATTTTTGGCATCGCAAATGGTTAAAAATCATCAACAGCATTGTGTTTTGATTTTTGTAAGAAAAGAGATTGGCAAGAAATAGAGCCCATCCTGTACATGTGTTCAGTATTGACAGTTTGAGAATTTCTGAAATGTTATTCTAGTGGTGGACACATTTGTTACCCCACTATCATGCCTGGTATGTGGAGCAGAGTCCTAAGAATTATCAAGGGAACTTATTTACATTTGTAAATTTAAGCATGGAAGGCCCCATCTAGTTCTGATTTTAGACCTGATTCCTCAGAGATGTTGTGTGGGTGCGTGCGTGTGTGTGTGTGTGTGTGTGTGTGTGTGTGTACATGCATGCATGTATGTGTGTCTGAGAGAGATAAGAAACAGAGGTATAGCCGGGCTCAGTGGCTCAGCCTGTAATCCTGCGCCTTGGGAGGCTTAGGTGAGTGGATTACCTGAGCCCGCGGGTTCGAGACCCGCCTGGGCAGGTGAGACCTCATCTCTACAATAAATCAAAAATCAGCCGGGCACGGTAGCGCACGCCTGTAGTTCCAGCTACTTGGAAGGCTGAGGCGGAAGGATTGCTGGAGCTCAGCAGGTCGAGGCTGTGGTGGCCGGGAGCAGCCACTGCACTCCAGTCTGGGCAACTGAGTGAGACTCCAACTAAAAGAAAAACACAACACAGAGATATGTAGGGGGAAATAGTAAAGACAATTGTTCCGTGGGTAGAAAAGACCAAGTAGGAAACCCTACCCAGAAAGAAAACATGATTCGGTCTCAGTTTTTGATGCTCATGATTATCTTATTTAATTCCCTGCTTCTTTCCAGCCCTATTATTCCCTAACAACTGACCACTAAAATTCTCAAATACAGCAAAAGCACAAACTATAACCTTCTATTTTCTCATCTTTCTGGGCCTCTAAACAGTGTATATGGCAAAGAAATAAGCCTTTGCCGTAAGAAAGAGCCTGATTCAGGCTTTTGTATATTCAGCATGGATAGATTTGGTGATATACCAATGTATTCATTTCCTGATGCTGCTGTTAATAAATTACAACAAAGTTAGTAGCTAAAAACAAACAAATAATCAAAATAAAACACGCACACACATGCACACATTTAATCTATTACTCTAGAAGTCAGAAGTCCTAAATCCGTTTTACTGGTCTGAAGTCAACGGGTAAGCAGGGCTGGTTTCTTGTTTCTCCAGGCTGCCCTTTTTTCTTCACTGATGACCTCTTTCTCTAGATTTAAACCCAGCATAACATCTTCAAATCTCCTCTGCTCTTCCTTTTTTTTTTTTTTTTACATCATTACATTTCTTTCTATTTTCCTGTAGTCAAATATTCTGACTTTCTCTTATAAGAAGACTTGTGGTTATACTTAGTGCCTGCTCAGATAATCCAGGGTAACTCTCATGTCAAGATCCTTGATTTAACCACATCTGCAAAGTATTTTTTTTTTCCTGTAAGGTAGCATTTCTAAGTTCCAGGATTTAAGACATGAATATATTGGGGGGCCATTATTCAGCCTACCACAATCAGTCATGAGCAAAATTGTCCAGTGAGTTCCTTTATTTATCTCTAGTTTCTGTTCATAATATTTGATTCATCTGTCACCACCTCTTTTGGTTAGAAAGCACACCCCCTAACCATAAACAAACCTAATAAACAAAGGGAAAAAGAACTTATGCAAAATTCTTCCTGTGAATGGCACAATAGGTTAAAGCCTTCTTAGTTTCCTTTAATTTATTGACTTCAAGAGGGTGGTAGGAAAAACTATAATAGATTGAATAACTAGGAGTAATTTTCCTCAATTCATGAAATAAATTTCAGTTATTATGAGCATTCAAATTAGTAGCTAAAGATAAAATGGTCAATTTCCTTCTTCTATTCTCCTTAGAAATCAATTTTTGACTGTATTTATAATCGTTCATAAATTTTCTTTAATATTATTTGAAAGTATAGTATATTGTGCTAAGAGCAGAAAGACTATATATTAGTGTAAATCACAGAGAGGACTAGCAAGTTAACCAGGTAATATTACCATTCTCAATTCTTTGAAAATTTGAAACAGCATTCAAGTTACATTAAATGTATTAGTGCAGTGATCTCTAATCAGAAGATATCTTTTTTTTTTTTTTTTTTTTTTTTTTTTTAGTTGGAGTCTCATTCTGTTGTCCAGGCTGGAGTGCAGTGGCACACTCACACCTCTACTTGCTGGGGTCAGGTGATTCTTCCACCTCAACCTTCCAAGTAGCTGGTGCTACAGACATGTGCCATCATGCCTGGCTAATTTTTTAATTTATTGTGGAGATAAGTTCTCACCAATTTTCCCAGGTTGGTCTCAAATTCATGAGCTCAGGCAATTCTCTTACCTCAGCCTTCCAAAGTGCTAGAATTATAGGCATAAGCCACCTCACCCAGTCAGAAGATATCTTTTTAAAAAATTCTGAAAGTTATGTACCAATTTAATAGAGTTTTAAGTAAATGTGAGACAGGCATATTTAACATCACTTAGACGTAGTAAGGCAGATTTTCTTAGGCAGGTCTAATTTGGAAAGAATAAGTATTCAGACATCTTTCATATCCATTCATGACCTTCACCCAACTGTCCAGGCATAGCAGACCTGAAACACTGTGGGTTGAAATGTGAAACTACCAGTGCAGTAAATTACAGAAGCAATAGGAAATTACCCATGCTGTTCTAAGAAAAGCCCAAAACTAGTTAGACAGTCACTTTTATAATTTAGAATGTCCTTGTGACTTTAAAGAGATGGTAATCAAAACTCATGACCAGATACTGGCAGCTCTCTAGTTTTAGTTCATGGCTTGCTTAATCATTGTTGTAAAAGTATATATAGCTTCTTGTCAAAGGCAAGCACGTGTCCTTTCTCTTGAGGCATTCACACTTCTCCTTGAGTGTGCCCTCTTTTCTTTCTGGAGATTTTGGATTTGCTGTGAAATTATTTTCTGTGGGAAAATCAAGAACCCACAAAGGAACTGCACCACACCTTACCTGGCATCAAATAAACTATACATACTTTATTAATTACTGTTAACATTGCTTGTCTATCTATGTACTCTAAAGATAGCAATGGAAATCAATGAGAAAGGCAGCATGCAGAAAGAAACAGGTTTCATTGAATAAGAAAACTTATTTTGTGTTGTAAGTTTACAGAACCATAATACATTCTTATACAATGGAGCCCCCAAAAACCCAGAATATATTTATAAAATATTGTGTACCTATTCTTACATGTTTAAACTTCAATCTCCTTCCAAATACTCTCTGTTTGATGCAATACACCTATCGAGCCTTTTTCCCCCCACTGCTCAAATAAGTTTTTGAACTAGTCAAGCCTGATGCCTTTTAGTGCTTTCACCTCTTCCACACTTGTAAAATATGTCCTTTTGAGTTCTTTTTCTTCCAAGGAAACAACAAACACAATGGTCGCTTGGGGTGAGATTGGGAAATAGAGAGGATGGGGCATGGGAGTCTCCCAAAAAATAAACAAATAACTAAAGCCAAATGTTGTCTCTCACAAAAACGCTAGCTGGTCCTGATGCTGATGGGTTCCTAGATGCTAACCTAGTGTGGGTATTACAAGGAGCCTGCCCTCCAAAAGATAATTCTGATTTTTTGGGTGCTCCCTTTCGTGTATGTCTTTAATGATTTCAAGAGAGCTTATGGTCCATAATCAGAAAAAAAGTAATGTAAAAGAAAATCATATAATAACTGGTTATTATAGTATATTGAATGATTCAGTAAATGAATGAATATTAAATTAGTGTGAATATTTTTCACTTCCACGTGAGCAAAAGTAAAGCCTAATATGTATGCATGCATCTTCTCATTTAGAATTGCAGCAAGCATAATTAATAAGCATCTTACTAACTTAAAATTAATATTTTTAACTTTATAGAATGATAGAATTCATCATTTCATATCATATTGACCTGATACTATTCTATAATATATCACAGTAAAGATTGGTGGATGGTCATCAGATCCATTTCTCTTTTAATTTATGAATAAAGTTGAACTACTTTTCTAACATTTCATTTGATTAGATGTAGTCATATGACTTAATCTAGACCCTGGAATGTATGCAGATATATACCATTTTTAAGTCTTCTACATGGGACCCTTTAAGAAGTTTCCTCTTGACATGGTATAAGAGGGCAAACTGATCTTATAAGCCATATGTTGATGAGGGTGCAGCAGAGAGATGGTGTGCTTCCTGAAGAACTGTCAGGACTTCAAGAAAGCAGGAAATAAGCTCTGTCTTATTTAAGTTGTCATACATTTGCATGTCACTGAAATTAGGATGATACCAAACAGCATAATTTGCAATTGTTTGCTTGAAAAAATAATTCACATGTAAATAAGCATGTTTCGTATCAAAAATAAATTAAGCTGATTCGATTCACAATAAATTATGCGTCTTTCTTGAAAGAAATATAAGGCAGTATTTTCTTTGTTTTAAAATAATAGCTTAGATTAACAGACATTAGTAACATTATGAAATAAAAAGTATCTAAAGCAAATTTGGGCAAAAAGAAAAGCAGGGATTGGCAAGGTAAAAGGATGAAGAGAAACATAATGTTACAGATATAAGAACAGATGTTTGTAATTCCTCATTGAAACTATCAACTTACCTCATAACTATCCCAGACTGTTTGTATACAAAACCATAATAGTGATAGCCTGGAGATTATTAATCTATAAATCTACCACTCTGAACTCTCTTCAAGTTAATATTTCCAAAGTGCACCTGTCAGAGCACATTCTCCCAATTTGAGCAGTCTGAATTTTTACCAAGTTTCTAATCAGAGATAAGAGTGTCTTTGCTTACTCTCAAGTGAGTTTAAAATGTTAGAAAGCACTTCAAAAAGGTACTTGCAAAAAAAAAAAACAATAATACTAACATAGGAAGTATATTCTCAACACACACCGCAATTAACTTTCTTTTACAGCTATGATTCAATGAAAATTGATGAAAAGGAATTGTAAACACTCAAATCCAGAAAAGCCATGAACACTGTATTCTGCTATTCTTCAAAATGCTTTAGTTTTGTGAAAAAAAAAATTATAACAATACCAATTCACAGCCCATTTCTATGAGGGATAACTATAATACAAAATGTCTTTCAATTGCTCAAGTGGGAAAAAAAGTATTCTAGTTTTTATGCTACCATTTATCATTTAGTGAAGCTAAAAAAATGAAAATAAATAAATAAGTAAAAAGAGAAAAATTCTCATATACTATAACTGAAGAAAGATGTTAACACAGTCTTCAACATGACTTTCTTACGATTATATAAAGTACTGATTTAGTCTTTTGAAAGTTACCATTAAATTCACTAGGGATATGCTAATCCTATGGTCTGGCAGATGGAATGCTAATACTTGGCAACTAGCTGAGAGGATCCTCAACAAATTGCTTGTTACTTCATTGTGATTTTGAAACTTCCTCTGGAGTATAACTGTCATTATACTCCTTAATGTTACATTATAACTCATAGACTCTGACACTGTTATTTAGCTGAAACAGTGGGTTAACAGCCAAACTGCTGTGTGAGTTTTTATCATTTGGAAAATTCCAAAAAGCAAATGGATAAAGTACATAAGCAACAACATAAGGACAGATCCCATTTCCCTATTGATGACTGACTCTTAGCTACAAACTAAAGTGTTGAGTTTGCATTTGTATTTGATCAAGTCATTCACCTTACCTATATGTACACAATAACTTGAATATTTACCAAAATGGTGACTCTAAGACATATCTTTTAAACCCTCTATTGGCAAAGTATCAATACCGAATGAACTGATTAGTCAGGAAAAGCAGCCAAGTCACCTAGCAACTTTAATTAATTGATATGTGTGACTGTGCTGGTTTCAAGCAATATCAGCATATACTGATTGCTCAATAATTATTAAAATCAATTATGAATACTGGGAAAAGCAAAATGAAGAGATCATTACTGGGTCAGCTGATGATCTGAGGAGCTATTTTAGGCAAATTCTGAAGTAATTATAATGTGCATATAGAAAGAAAGCAAAGGACATGGAAGCTTCCAGATCAGTTGAGACAGCCAGTGGTGTGCTGGACCCAGCTCCTACCAGTTTGTGAAAGATGATTGATAAATTTTAAGGAACTTTGAGAGTCAGTTTGTTAAATACCACTGTTTTAAAAACACATTACATAAGCTTACAATGAAATAAATTCTGTTAAGATTGTAGTAAATACTAAAAACTCATCATTTCCTAATTATTTTACTAAATTTAACTATTATCTATGTCTATTATATTTGTAAGGCAGAAATATTGTATAATGGTATTCAACTGTGTACTTTTCTTTCCAACTCTGAATTCAAGGATGACTCACTGATAACTTGAAACTGGATATAATGAGTGGATTTATATCACAGAAATAAGCAAATACTGTAGTTTGGTATTTAGATTACTTGAGGATCATCATACTGCTTTAGACCTATAAGACTATTTCATATCTCAGTAAGCAAACACAAATTTTGCCTGCAAATTCTGAGTTGACAAATGCATTAAAACTCATAAGTTTCACAAGTATTGTAATAGTCAACAGTTATATCACTGAATTTACATCATAAATTATTATGTGGGGCACAATGCATGTTTATTTAAACACATATCTTAGGGTTTTTTTCAACTAGCTTGAGTTTTATCTAATAACTATTGTCAAATAAAAGTCCATTAAAAGATAAAAGCTGTACTTGGAAGACAGATAAATTCAAATAAATTTCACAAATGGGAATAGCACCAACCACTTGTTGTGTCATGACAAAACGTTCATTAAAATATAGCAGGAAAACTTAAATAGCTAAAATTGATATGAAAGTATAATTTGGAGTAATACTTCAGTAGACTGATAAAAATTCTTCAAACTTCATACTAAGCTATTAATATTTTTTTCTTTTTCACTAAACCCAATTATGATTTTAAATTGTATCAATTGAACCAGTAGAAAAAGCTAAATTTCTTCACAATTCTTCTTGAATATTGTTATAGAGAGCCTGATTTATTTCAATGTTATTCTGGTTATAATCTTAGTCACCATCTCTCTATCTATAGCTTGTGAAAGAAAGAATCATATTTGTGACTTGCAGTTAAGTTTAATTATCAGGTAGAATTGCACTTACTGCAAGTGTAAAAAACCTTTGCAAGGTTAGCCTACTCTTGCACTCAAAGGAACATTGTCATTGCCCCAGCCTTGTTCTGAAGAGTGCTGGATCTTCTCTTAGCAACAGGTTGGGTTGGGTTCTCTTCCTTTGCAAAATTAATTCTGAACTAGCCTGGTCAATACTATGTTGTTTATTTTCTCCCAAATGATTCGTACTTTAGTAAAAGATAACCAATCAGATGCCTGCTTTGCACATACAAAGTTGTTCTCTCTTAACCTTTTTCTTTGGCTACTAGTAGAATTTTTACATTGTTTAAATTCTTTGTCTACCTTTAATTTTTTCCAAAGTAAACAGTACAGACTAGAATCTATTTTGGAAAAGAAAAACAAAAAAGCAAAGGACCCAGGCATTTTAAGCATCTAAAGCTAAAAATATGAAGTAGCCAGTGTTCTTATTTCCACAAACATTGCCTTCCAAAAGTCTTTTAGAAATGAAATTTAAAATACAACTACTGTTTATATCCTTTTGAAATAATAATCATTATAATTATGTTGTATGACAATAACAAATGAATTGACTTTAAATCAATTCATTGACAATGGAATCATCCTATTTCATCCACCCACTCACAACATTTTTTTGCTTCAACTTCGCACAGGACAACAGAATCTTTTACAGAAAACTACATTGTTCCAGCGTAGTGTTATTTTGAAACCAGAGATAGGAATGCAAAACAAGTCTATTTAGAATGGATTGTCAAAACAACATCTGGTTTTGACAGATTTTGCTTAAATTGCTGATTGTTCAGCATCTGAAAATACTTTCCTCTTAGTACTTCATTTTTTTTTTAACAAACATGAACTTTCCCACTAAGGCATATCATAAATAAATAAAATTCATTCTATTCTGGCCTTTTAAAATTGTGAATTAATTCAAAGATCCTTAAACAAAAGAAAAAGAACTCTAGACCATATGCCTATTACACAGGATCTAAATCCTCTGAGTCTCAAATTTGGGAATCTGTTCTTCTTTCCTACATGAATGAATCTGGTTTAAAAATGTGCATGTGTATGTGTGTGTGTGTGTGTGCGTGTGTGTGTGTGTGTGCATTCATTTTTTATATTAATATTAATTTACTGAAACGCAAATATCAGATAAATACTATACTATGCTCTAATCATACTATTAACCCACTAACAAAATATGTGTTGCTCACTACGTACCATAACCATTAAAAACATGTAAAATTTTGATGCATTTAATTCTCTGAACCATACATACGTGGAATAAGTCAGTATCATCATAGATGGAAACAAAGGATATATACAGAGCCATGATAAAATGATTTAACCTTTTTGCTACATGAAATTAGTTCATTCATACATTTATTGTCAAAAAAAAACCCACAACATTTGCTATATTCTGATTTAGTACCCAGATACAAAGATGACAAGGAAAAAACAAACCCTTACTCTTTACTGTCATGAGCTGAATTGTCTCTCTCACCAAATTCCTGTGTTGCAGTTCTAACCCCCAGTACCACAAAATGTAGCTGTATTTGGGGAGTAAGAAGGAAGTCTCTAAAGAAGTAATTAAGTTAAAATGGGATCATGAAGCTCACTCTAATTTAAAATGACTGATGGACTTGTAAGAAGATATTAAGACTCAGAAAAAGCAGAACAAAAACCGTGGGAAGACAAAAGATAAGCCAGTGGTCTATAAGCCAGGGAGAGAGATTTAAAGAAACCAACCTTGCTGACTTCTTCACCTCAGACTTTTAGCCTCCAGAACTATGAGAGAATAAACTTCTGTTGTTTAAACCACCTAGTCTGTGGTATTTTGTTGTGTAATCTTTAATACAGATTTGAAGGTGAAGTGTCTTAATATTAAGGTCCTAAAGTAAAGGAAACACCATCTAGACCCAAAAGCTGCTCATGAATAGGTATTATTCTCTGAAAGAGTCTATTACATAATATTGTTGGTGGTGGGCTTTGGGAAGATCATCTCAGTGAGCAAGAGAGAGACATCATTCCCCAGTTTGGCCCAGTACTCTGTAGTATCTAAATCCTTGGGGAGTTGGTGATCTCTTCTCAAAGGGTGTGATAATTGACCCATACCTAGGACCAGGCTCTTGATGCCTTTGCAGGACAGAATTCAAGTCACATAAAGTAAAGGGAGGAGCTTTAGCTTAACCCAAAAGTACACACTCAAGAGAGGGGATTACAGGCAATCTCTAAGAGGGAGATGCTCTGGAGGGTAGGGAGTGCTTTAATCTATTGTTTTTGTGTGTCTATTTTATGTCAGTTACAAGCCATAAGAAGTTCATGTCAATTTCATACTAGTTAAAAATCATAGGAAATTTTTAACTGTTTAACCTCTGAATCAGTAATTTTCCATTCCTCCCAGGCATAAGTTAGCTAGCCTGCCTCAATATTGTCTCTGAATCTTAAAAGACTCTTGAGTAAATTTGTGCATTCTGTGTGGTACTAACTTCTGGAAGCCATTGATTTACTATAGTATTATTTAAAGCATTAAATATTTCCCACACTGTTTAATTTGTTGTGTTGTTATCTGCATAATCGTGAGTTTGGTCACTGGGTTGGTGACAGTCTGATGGTCATAACCGAAAAAGGTTATGAAAGGGATTTTATTACTTGTGACAAGTAAGAACACTGAAGACGATGCCCAAAGCAGTTTCTCTTCTAACAAAGGTGAAAACAGGTGCTTTTTTAGGCTGGTTGGCTGAGTTATATATAGAGGTTGAGCAAAGGCAGCACAGGTACAGTTAGTTATTGTGCTTCATATATTGCTTGTACAGAAAATGGCAAATAAGGTCCACCCTGGGTGGGATTTTTGGTATGGTAATATGATTAGAAATGCTGCAGGTGGCAAAATGAATAAGGGTAAAGTGGAAAAGCTGTGTCACTGGGGAAACATGTGTGAAGTTCACAATCCTGAGACACAGGTCTACTAAAAATGGAGATTTAATCAGGAGAGTATATAAAACTCCCATTTCCCCCATATCACATCATCATACCAACATGCTCCTGTAGAATCACAGTGGGTTCAAAAGCTGAACTAGCTGTAAGACACAGACTTTCTCTGAGAAGGGATACTTGGAAAAGGAAGAACTCAGGCAAAAATGAGCACACTAAAGGAACCTGAAGACTCTAGAAGCTATGGCTACAAAAACACTAAATGCAGCCTAACTTCTAGTCAGTTTGATATAAATCTTCAAACTACTGACCTATTTTCTTCAGTTAGTATTTCCCAATAAAACATGTCTGGCTTTCAACAAAAGCAAGCAAGCAAACAAACAAACAAACAAAAACCATGAGGTATGTCAAAAAGTGAGATAAAACACTGAAGAGACAAAGCAATCATCAGAATCAGACTCACATATGACACAGATAATGGAGATATCAGACAGGAAATTTAAAACAGCTACGACTAGTATACTTAGAATGCTCATGGAAAACATAGATAGCATGCAAGGTGGATAGTTAATGAAAGCAAAGAAATAGAAACTCAAAGAAAGAATCAAAAGAAAATGCTAAATAAATATTTAAGATAATGGATATTCGAAGTTCACTGATTTGATATTTACAAATTATATCAATGTATTAAATTACCATATGTAATGTGAAACTATGGGCATCTATTATGCATCAATAAAAGGAGGGGGAAAAGGTTTTAAAAAAAGAAAATGCAGAAATCAAAATACTGTAGCAAAAATGAAGAATGTTTTCCTTGGGTTCATCAGTAGACACACAGTGAGCTTCAAGGTAAGTCAACAGAAACTTCCCAAATGAAAAAGCAAAGAGACAAATTAAAAAAAAAAAAAAAACAAGTAGAACTTTCAAAACTATGAGATAATTTCTGAGGGTGCAATGTATATGTAATAATACCAGAAGAAGAAACAAAAAAGAATGGAGAAGAAGAAATATTTCAGATAGAAATGGGTGAGAACTTTTAAGAATTAATGACAGACACTAAACCACAGATTCAGCAGGTTCAAAGAACACCATGCAGAATAAAGACCAAAAACTCCACAGGCGAGCATATCATACTTCAACTGAAGAAAACTGAAGAAAAAGAAATTCTTCCAAGAAGTCAAAGAAAATATAATTCTCCACCTATAGGGAAAAAAGGATAAGAATTGTAAAAGATGTCTGTGCTATAATTAAAAATATTTTTGGTCTTCATCACCAGTTCCTGGCACAGAGCATCTAAAACCACTGGAATTTCTTGAGCGATAAGAATGACTTTGTTATGTTAATGGGGTTACATGTTTATATTATCTATATACACAAATACACATGTATTTATTTGTGTATAAACATATATACAAATGTATATTTGTACAGAAATGTATAGAAATATATATGCACACACTTTTTTAAACATATTTTTTATTTTAAAATTATGGGGTACAGTTAAGGGTTAGGTATACATATATGCATCGTTCAGGCACCCTTGTTGATAAGGGGTGTCCCCCTGTCCCCAGACAGATATTGACTACCATTAATCCCACCACCCTTTTCCTCCCTGTCCCCTCCCCATAGATTCCCATCACTGTCAATCCTTTTTTTATAGTATTACGATAGATGTTCAAGGTCCACTTATGAATGAGAACATGTGATACTCAGATCTTTGTTTCTGTGAGAGATCACTCAGTATTATAGATTCTAGTTCCATTCAGGTTGCCGCAAAAATCATTATTTTGTTCTTTTTTATAGCAGCGTAGTATTCCATCGTGTATGTGTACCACATTTTTTTATCCAATCCTCTTTTGATGGGTAGCACGGTTGGTTCCATGTTCTTGTTATTGTCAATGCTGCAATAAACACATGTGTGCAGGTATCTTTTTCATAGAGTGATTTGAGTTCTTCAGGTATATTCCCAGTAGAGGGATTGCAGGGTCATATACGAGGTCGATATCTAGAGCTTTTAGGAAATGCCACACTGCTTTCCACAGAGGTTGCACTAGTTTACACTCCCAAAAACAGTGTAGAAGTGTTCCCTTTTCACCACATCCTCTCCAGCATCTGTTATCTTTTGAGTTATTGATAATGGCCATTCTGACTGGAGTTAGGTGGTATCTCAGTGTAGTTTTAATTTGCATCTCCTTGATGATTAGTGAGGCTGAACATTTAACCAAGTCTTCACCCTTCCCCCCTTGTTATTTGAGTCCTGGTTTTGTACATCTACAGCCTGTGGCCTGAATGTGAACAAAAATATATGTATTTGAATAAACATTGTTTTATAAAGGCTGCATGTATATCTGAATAAACATTGGCCTTTAAAACAATATACTTAGGAGTTTATACATTTTTCCATGACTCAATGTTTGGAGGCTCTTCTTTGGCAAGCTCTGCACATGATTTATGATGACTACAGGAAATCAGACTGATTATCGATACACTCACTCTGTTTTGTTTTGTTTTTTTCCCTGAAGGCTATATACGCAGTCCAATAATATAATTGGTTCAAATAATAAATGAGTCAGAATTAAATATGGTTGTCTAAAAAGTGAGCCTTATCCTGACATATTTACCTAAATTGGAGACATTTAAAGTAATGTATCCCAAGTTTTTCAGGCAAGAGTAAGTTTGAAGAGCAATCATATTAGGGTTTAAGAGAAGGCAGTTTGGCAGTGTTTGCCATACTGTGTTCTGCACCATGCCTTTGGGAGCATGCTTCCACAATCAGGTTTATACTATATGAACATACTCCTTTACAAGAAGTGACCATCACAGGGACAAACAAACACCCATCCATGCAGCCTGAGATCAAAATATGTAAATTAGGAAATTTTGAGATGGCTGCTTTTTATCATGTCAAAGAGAAGTTGGCAAATTTGATCAGCAAAATAACAATAATAACAACAAACGACCAAAAAAGATGACAGAAGAAAATGTATTTTCTCAGTTGTTAAAGAGAATTTCTAATTCATTGCTTAGTCCTGGCCATTTCCCTAGTCCGATATACCCCAGCATAATATTGAAACTCATAAAAATGATACTCCAAAGTGTGGCACTTTGACATGCTGAGTACAATTGATTCTTGATCAGTGGAGGTCTAATGGGAGGGGTTAAGAAAATTGGGCCCCTGCACAAAGATTTGTATATACCTTTTGACTCCCTCAAAACTTAACTTCTAATGGCCTACTGTTGACCAGAAGCCTTACCAATAACATAAATAGTCATTTACCACATATTTGGTATGTTATATACAGTATATAAAACATTCTTACAATAAAGTAGGCTAGAGAAAAGAAAATATTGTTATGAAAATTATAAAGAAGAGAAAAGATATCTACTATTCGTTACATGGAAGTGGATCATCATAAAGGTTTTCATTATCATCATGTTGAGTAGGCAGAGGAGGAGGAGGAAGAGGAGGGACTGGATTTGCTGTCTCAAGGGTGGCAGGGGCAGAAGAAGTAGAGAAGGTGGAAGTGAATCAGAAGAGGCAGGTATACTTGGTGTAAACTTTATTGAAAAAAATCTGCATATAAATGGACCCTCTCAATTCAAACCTGTGTTGTTCAAGGGTCAAGTGTATTTTCCACTAAAGAGGCAGCCTTGGAACCAAAGTCTCTCCGATCTTCTCCCACCCACTCCCCCTTCTCATCTTCTGCCCCTCCACTTCTCCTCAAGCAGAGAGACAGACTTTTTCTGAAGTTCCTTTATCTGACTAAGGAAACTTCCTCCAGAATAAATGCAATTGTCTTGGGCACCATTTATATAATCTTATCAAGGAAGATGAACTTTCAGGAAAGAAGACTAGAGTTGACACCACACCTGGAGCCCAGAGGGTTTGTTCCAGGTTATTGTCTGTTCTTTGAAGTCATTTATCTCCCCTACAAATCATTTACTCTTTCTCTAAAATTCTCCTCATCCTTCACTTCCCTCTTTTCTATGAAGAGAATATTCAAGCTTGAGCTATCTGCTCTTCATTGAGTCCTCATACTTTGATATGAGAGTTCTCTGAGTCCTCATACTCCCATTCACGTGGACACATAGTAAATTTATATACTGCCTCTTCTGTTGATCTGTCTATTGTCAGTTTCTTTCAGCAGACTCAATTATGGATCCTTCCAGAGAAAAAGTGTTGTCTTTCCTACAATGACAAAATACATCCTGACTTTATTGTTTTAAGTAATTTAAGTTATTAATTTGTTGCCAAAGTCTTTTGCTAAATCCTATCTTCATAGTTTAGGTAGTGATTTAGAATATTGCCATCAAAATGTAGTTCATAGACAGATACTAATCCAAGAAATGTTTGTTACTGTCAGTGATGACATGAGGAGAATGTACCAGATTGTAAACCAACTAACGACTTTTAATATTTTTTCATGGCAAAACTTTTCAAAAAGGAAGTGGTAAATTGATTTATATTCTGGCACATGCTCTGATATAGTCTGGATGTATGTATCTTCCAAATCTCTTGTTGAAATATGATGCCCAATGTTGATGGTGGGGTCTAGTGGGACGTTTTTGGGTCATGGGGGCAGACCCCTCACGAATGGCCTGATGCCCTCCCAGCAGTAATGGGTGAGTTGTCACTCTATTAGTTCACAGGGAGTTGGTTGTTTAAAAGTGCTGGCCTGTCTCTTGCCAATTTCTCACCATGTGACAGGCCTATTTTCCCTCTCCTTCGACCATGATTGTAAGCTTTCTGAGGCCTCACCAGAAGCAGATGCCAGCACTGTGATTCTTGTACAATCTGTAGAACTGTGGGCCAAAATAAATCTTTTTACAATAAATTGCCCAGCCTCAGGTATTCATTTGTAGCAACACAAAATGGACAAATACATGATCCTTATCACCTGGCAAACCTAGAGTAAACAGATCACACGAAAAAACTGAATTATTAAAGCTGCCTCACTAAGAAAAGTCCAGGTCCAGATTTCTTGGTAAAGTCTATCAGAAATTTAAGAGGAAGTAATACCAATTCTTCAGATTCTTCTATAAGAGCGAGGAAGAGGAGATTAACTCCCAGCCTCTTCTACAATGACAGCATTGCCCTAGTACAAAAGCCAGAATAAAAGATTACATGAAAAGAAAAACTGTAGATGTAATCATTCTCAACAAAATATTAGCTAACCAAATCCAGTTACGGGTAAAAAAGATTACATACCAAGGCCAAATGAGACTTCTCCTAGTATTGATAAAATTAAGGACAAAAACAAAAAAAACAAAAAAAACACATGATCATCTCAAGAGACAAAGGAGAATATTTGACAAAAATCTGACACTCACTTATGATAAGCTCTCACCAAAAACTAGAAATAAAAGGGAATTTTGTCAAATTGATAAAGGGTATCTGTGAATAAATATAGAGCTAGTATATTTAATGGTAAAAGACTGAATGTTTTTCTTCCAATATCAGGAACAAGGCTAGGTCCACTCTAACCACTTTTATTAAGGATTGTACTGGAGTTTCTAGCCAGGACAACCAAGTAAGGAAAATAAATCAAATGCTTCCAGATTGGAAAGGAAGATGTAAAGCTGCCTGTCCTTATTCACAAATGACATGATCATATATATAGAAAATTCTAAGAATATTTATGCAATCTCCTCTCCCCCAAGTCCATATACATACAAAACTATCTAACCTGCAGGTTCAGCAAATTTTCAGGATAGAGGATCAATATACAACTGATTATAACTCAGTTCCTCAAAGCAGCACTAATAAGTTGCTACTGACCATGTTGTTCAAAAAGTGTTTTCAAATAAGATGTACAAATTAAGAGTTCATTCTGTTATCTATTAGTTTCAAGAAAATTTCTGGATGTTACATTTGGGAATTTTCTATTTTAATCATAAAATTCAAGCCATTCATATAATTTCTACTAATTTTATCTACATAATTTTAATTTAAAGATGTATGTATATATAACATAAAAGTCAAAGAAATAAAGAGAAATAAATGGGAAGGTTTATGTTTGTTTTTTATTTTATTTATTTATTGACCAATAAAAATTTTCATATTAATCATATACAACATGTTGTTTTGAAATAAATGTACATTACAGAATAGCTAAATTAATCTATTTAATGTATACATTATCTCACATACTGGGAATTTTTTATTATGAAGTATAATAACAATGCTATTTGCTATTAACTAGCAATTGTCTATAATTCAAAGAGTTCTTGCTAAAATTTTTAATTAGTGTTTAAAATCAATTCATTATTTTTATATTCAGAGAACTAGCGTTTTCATTTTTATTATTAGAGCATGAAGAATCAATGTAGGGTTTATATGGAAGAGATTTTTAAGAGGATTAGCCTCTGCCACCATACATACCTACCCAGTGTCTGTAGCCTCCATGCACGCATACTGGCTCAACAGTTATTCCCCAAAGTCAGCATATATTGGGAAAATCCACTTTTATTTTCTCTACAACTGAAGAAAAGTTGACCTAGCAATGAATCAAATAAAACTGAATATGTTTGGTGGAAAGAAAATTTAAAGGTGCTATATTAATTCATAGGTCAGTTTTAAATTGAAAGGAAAAATATATCCAATAATAATAATATTTTACAGTTGTATCTTATACACAATATAATTTTGTAAATTATAATACTTTCAGACAAATGAAAGTTCTATTGGTTCCATTAACTAGACATTTAATTACTTTTTGCTGATTTCCTGGGATACACCAGACATTGAGATAGTGAAGAAATGAAGCAGGCATAGTTAGGGCATTCTTAATCTGTTTGAAAAGCTGTGAAAAAAAAATCAGTACCTACAATACCATATAGTAAGTGCTATAGTGTAGAAATAAATAAAACATAATAGGAGCTGAAGTAAAACCAAGAATGAGCGCCTAATGTCCTTGTAAGGAATATCCAGGAAGGTTTGGCAATGATTGCAAGAGATAAGAAAACTAGAACTCAGTCTACAACAAGAAATTGTTAGTCAAGTAGATGTAGAGGAAGATTATTTCCAGAGAGAAAAAGCAGAACATGGGAAGACAATGAAGTAACCACACTGACTCCAACCCTTTAAGCTAGGCCTACTCAGGTCTTTAATGGCCCGAAAGAGTGATTTACAAACACCGATCATTTTTGTTTTGCTTTTTGCTTTTTGTTATGTTTTGTTTAAGTTGTGGTGGGGCACTAGTCAGGATTGGATACATAAGTAGCTTAGGTACAGGTAAAGTTTGGGCCCTTCCATTGGACCTCACTTTGCATGGATTAGGATCAGGCACACTTATTGATATTATGTGACTCCCTCCCCATCCTCTGGCAGTGTCCTACTGCTGCCAATCCCTTTTTTGTAGTATTATGGTAGGTGTTCAGAGTCACTCATGAGTGAGAACATGTGGCACTCAGTTCTTTGTTTCTGTGATAGATCACTGAGAATGATAGACTGCAAATCCATCCAGGTTGCAGTGAAGTGTGTAATTTTGCCCTTCTTTATGGCTGTGTAATATTTCACCATGCATATGTGCCACATTTTAAAAAATCCAGTCCAGTTTCTTTCTCTTTTTTTGGAATTGGAGTCTCACTCTGTCACCCAGACTGGATGCAGTGGCACACTCCCAACCACTGCAGTCTGGACCTGCCGGGCTCTGGTGATCCTTCCGCCTCAGCCTTCCAAGTAGCCAGAACTACAGGTGCGCACTACCATGTCCAGCTAGTTTTTGATTTATTGTAGAGATGAGGTCTCGCCAAGTTCCCCTGGTGGGTCTCAAATTCGCAGGCTCAAGCAATCCATTCACCTCGGCCTCCCAAAGTGCTGGGATTACAGGTTGAGCCACGGAGCCAGACCCAGTCCAGTTCAATGGGCAGCACGGTTGGTTCCATGTTTTTGCTATTGTAAATAGTGCTTCAATAAACATGTGTGTTCAGGTTATCTTTCATGTAGAATGATTTGAGTTCCTGCAGGTACATTCCCAGAAAGGAGATTACTGGGTTGTACGGAAGGTCGATTCTTAGTTATTTCAGAAATAGCCACACTATTTTTCATAAAGGTTGATTAGTTTGCATTCCCACCACAGTGTAGAAGCGTTCCCTTTTCTCCACATCCTTGCCAGCATCTGCTGATTTTTTGTTTTATTAATGATGGCCATTCTTTCTGGATTTAGGTTATATCTCAATGTGGTTTTGAGAGCATTTTTTCATGTGTCTGATGGTTGCTCATGTATCTTCTTTTGAGGAGAATCTAGTCATGTCTTTTGTCATTTTTTAGTAGAACTATTTATTTTTTTCCTTTTGGCATGTTTGAACTCCTTGTAGATCCTGGATGTTAGGCCATTGTCAGATATACAGTTGGCAAATATTTTTTCCTATATGGCATGGGCATCTGGGGTTTTGATCAGGAATTGGTTGCTTTTTCCAGTTTCCATAAGTGTGTCTCCTTCTAAACACCAATCATTTTCATGGTCATCAAATTGGATTTTTCTGGTGTGTTCCAGATAGTTCTTGTTCTGATTATCTCTTCACTTCTCTGTGAATTATTGGTCCTATTTTGCATTTGCCTCAATCTTTAAATCACTTTGTTTTCCCTTATTGTTCATGTTGGCCAAGAAAACTGACTCCTCAGAACCCAATTCTAGTACTGTTGAACCAAGCCAAGCTTCTATTAACATCCCTATGAGAAAAGTGATGACAGAGAAAATGGGTGTGTGAGGAGGAAGACACTACAAGAAAAGCAATATACTTGATTGGAGAATGTGAGGCTGTACCCAGGGATGAAGCTGATAAGGTAGACAAAAACCCAACTTTAAATGTCATTGGTTTATATGATAGAGTTTCAGCTTAATCCTGAAAGAAATGTAGTTGGATTAAAAAGGAAGTGCATATGTCATACTAAGGAATATAATAGTTGCATTTGTATTTCTGGAAGATAACATGGAGGAATATTTAAGGAAGAATGAGTCTATTTCCATAGATTAAGAAGATAAGAAAGAAAATTTAGGAAGTGACATTGACATTTAATGGAAGAGACAGGAATTTGGCATTAGTCTCTTTTTCTAAAGAATTGGGACTAGCATTCACTTTTTCTTCTCTTAATATTATGCACTGAATTTCTACCTATTACCATGTTTGAGGTTCAAGGGAGGTATAACACTAGCCACATGAAAATGTGAATTTTTGGCTAAAAAGTCTTTTTCTGGTTCTTATTCCACTTATCATCTTGGCTAGATCCTGAGCTGGACAAAATGGAACCTCAAGGATATCTTTTACATTCTTCTTCTTAGACTACAATAATCACTATCATTATATTGTACCTCTATCTCTCATCCACAACTCCAATCTATTCAATTGTCTAGAATTTGTATGTTCTTCCACACATGTGCCTTATTTTCCAGATTTCTGACATTGATGAACACTCCTGATCATTTGCTTTTGTTGTTGTTGTTGTTTATTTATTTGTTTTTCTATCTGTCTACTTAAAACTGAAGTAATTCTTTCAGGAATTATAATAATTTGTAAGCAATTTTTCTATTTCCTTATATGTAAGAGATCTCTATTTTTTTCATGTTGCTAGGTTTAAAAGTTATTCCTCAGAATTGGGAAAACATTCATATAATCTATATTTAATATAGTCTAGTATAGGACTGTGACTGATACCTATCTGAATTCTCTCTCTCCCCC
>NW_007260285.1:289050-296904 GCF_000164805.1 Carlito syrichta | reverse complement strand
TCTCTCTCTCTCTCTCTCTCTCTCTCTCTCTCTATATATATATATATACATATATATATATATATATATATATATATAGTTTTCTGTTTTCTACAAATGATTTTGAGATTTTTCTTGTTTTTAAAATTCTAAAATTGTATAAATAATCCTACTTGTCTTTCTGAATGGACTTTTTATAGGCTTATGTCTTTCATCAGCTCAAGATATTTTTAATTTTATACAGGTTATCTTGCTTCTTGTTCTTTCCCTTCCTTTGTGGCATCTATTAAGAGAATTTTGAAATCAATAGACCTGTCCTTATTAACTAAATTTTTTTCATGCCTTTCATTTTGTTGTTGTTGTTTTATATACAATTTTATGTTTTGAAGGAATGCCTCAGGTTTTTTTTTTTAATAATTAATTGAGGTCACTAAAAACTCCTTGTCATGCACTAAAAACTCCTTATCATGAAGACATGTGATCCAAATTTAGAAATAATCTGTAAATGTGAGGTCCCTGGCTTTAAAATTATTATGTTGATTGTAGTTTGCCTGGTCATAGACAACAAAATATACTTTCACTGCCAGTGGGTTCAGGGTATGGTAATATATTGAAATATATTAATTAATTTCTTTGTAAGAAGAAATTATAATTCTCTTTAAATTTGTGCATTCCCCCAGACCCCCTTTAAGCAAACTAAGACCTCCCTATTTTTGTATCATGTTGGTTGCTTTACAATTAAGTCATTTATTAGAAATCATACCTTTCAAATTTCTTTTTGCATGTTGCAACTTTTATAAATTTCAGGTTTTAAAAATGTATGTATTTTTGATTATTAAATGTTTTAGAAGTGAATTATAATCCACTGGAAAATGTATTCTACCCAAAGAAAAGAAGTCTTAAAGACAATCCAAAATCAATTAAACTGTTTACATCTTGTGAAATAAATACATTATAAGTGCAAATGAAAAGTTACTTCCATTAGTGATATGCATAATAAATACAATAATGAAATTAATTAAGTAATAATTTTGAGACATCTCAGACTTTGAGAACTTGCTTTAATTAAGCAGAAAGTCAAAAGGAAATTAAACTACATGTTTTATTTGAGAAATAAATAGTATATTCCAGACTGAATACTTTTATGGCTCTTGTAGATCCTGAGTGTTCTTTTCTGCATAAGAGTAGGACCAATTAAAACACTTTCAGAATAGCATAACATTCTTATTTGGCCTATGACATATACATGCACAATTTTCATAAGCAGTATGGGGCTTCTATGAGTATGCAAGCTGTATAACACATGGGCATTGAAGTTTTTAGCAAAATAAATGAACTATGTTACCGCCTTGAAAAAGATAAGTATTATTTTAACACACTATAAAGTAATATCACATTAAATTAGAAAAAACCCTATTCAACTTCTGCAAAGGCAGTTTACTTCTTCTAGGATACAAAATATTTCACAAAGGTCTTCAATACCAATATCTAATAAAGACACATTATAGGAATGATTCTCTCTCTCTCTCAGAGAGAGAGAGAGAGAGAGAGAGAGAGAGAGAGAGAGAGAGAGTGTGTGTGTGTGTGTGTGTGTGTGTGTGTGTGTGTGTGTGTGTGTGTGTGTGTGTAGAGACAGAGTCTCTGTCTTGTTGCCCAGGTTGGAGTGCAATGGCATGGTCATATCTCACTGTAACTTGGAACATCTGCCTCAGCCTCTCAAGCAATCCTCCTGCCTCAGCCTCCCAAGTAATTAGGACCACAGATGTGTGCCACCACACCCCACTTATTTTTGTATTTTTTTTGTATTGATGGGGTCTTGCTATGTGTCCAAGCTGGTTTTGAACTCTTGGCCTCACGCATTCCTACTGTCTCAGTCTCCAAAAGTGCTAGGATTACAGGTGTAAGACACTGCATTCAGCCTTGGATTAACTTTCTTTATCCATATCTAAAAAATCTTTAACTTTAGGATTTATTGATGCATTAGAGTATAAATAAAAAGAAGAGTCAAATTAAACTTCAGGTTGTTTTGTTTTTGTTTTTGTTTTTACCTGATCATCAGAAGGCTGTAATTACCACTTACTGAAGTAAGGTGTCCTGCTGGGCTGAAGGTTTCCTGGCAGGGTGGTCAGAGTTGGATACAGAAATACTGGATAATAAGTAGCTGTATTTTCTCTCTTACTGTCTCTTTCTCTCTCTCTACTCTTTCTGTACTTTTTTTGTGTGTATTCTCTTTTACTGCAAACCTATTAATACCAGCTACTGTCCAAATATCAGCTAAGTAACCTGAAAGACTGCATCTGTCTTGTGGAAGAGGTTTAATAGATTTTCCTAACAATACTGGTAGTGGGAATAATTCAAAATGTCTATTTCTTAAGAAACACATTTCTATTAGTCATTACCACTCAAACTCACCTACATGACAATTTCTTGTCTTCTGTGATTAAGAGGTCTTGGTTCACTTTTGAATCACAATAATGTAGGTGCTAAATTGTTTGCAATAACTCAGTTCTCAAGGTTTTGGCCTAGTATTTACTGCACATAGGCATTTCATATTAAGATCAGCATAATGGTGAGGAAAAGTAGCTATTAACACAGTTTTTCTAAGCACATTTAACTTATAAAGAGAAAAATTATTAAGTTTTACATATCAAGAGAAGGAAAAAGTGAGTATTCAACATACTAGTACAAAGTAAATTATTTTAGTCAGATGTGAAGTTGTGTGCCTATAGCCCCAGATATTCAGAGGCTGAGGCAGGAAGATCACTTGAGCCCATAAACTATATTATTTTTATTGTTTTCTTTTACCATTTGAAGATCTTATATATTTAATGCTATTCAGTATAATTTAGATACTTAGACCAGAAAATAAGAAAGAAGTCAAGCTGTAATCACTTCAGTTTACTCATTTATGCTGATTTTATTATATTCTAGTTTTCTGTTCATAAACAGAAATGTTTGACCAAAGACATGACTAGGAAATCTTGTTAAAAACGAATATGCCATCCTTTTAATAGTAGTGAAAGACTATCGAAGCAGTGAAAAATATAGCTAAGACTCCAAGGAATGAAAAATCTGAGAGAAATTACAGATGTCAAAGTATAATAGAAGGTTCATTTTCAAGTGATCAAAGAAAATAGCAGCCAATCTGAAATTCCATACCCAAGAATAACAACTCGCCAATATGAAGGTAAGTGAAAATGATTCCAGAAAAACAAAAGCAGCAAGAATTCCTCTCCAACAAAACTGTTTTTTTTTTAAACAAACACCTAAAGTTAGATTTTCAGGATAAAGGAAAATTATATCAATAGAAACACTGCATTACTGAATTAAAAATGTATATATGTATATATGTAGGCAAATATAATAGACTAATGATTATACAAAGCAAAAAATGATATGCTGGTTAAAAATATAGAAAAATTAATGTATTACAAAAATAATATAAAAGGTTAGGGCATAAATAGAGTCTAAATGCTTTAAAGTATTTTAACATTAACAGACAATTGGTAAAGTAATTTGTATTTTACTAAATTATAAAATGCTGTATGCTTATAGCAATAGCAGGAAATTGCTTAGAAAAATTAATGTTAACAGACTGTAATAGATAAATGAATGTTGTATCAGTCAGACTGTAGTCAGGCATTATGTTAAGTGAAATATGCCAGCAAAAGAAAATTAAGCATCACATATTCTCACTTATATGTGGGAGCTAAATAAAGTTGATCTTATAGCAGTAAAAGATAGATTTGAGGATACTAGAGTCTGGAAAGGGTAGGGGAAGGTGGAGGTGGGGAAAGATGTGTTAAAGTATACAAAATTATAGCTACATTTAAGGCATACATTCTAGAGTTCTATACCACTGTAGGATGGTATATTTTATGTTTTCAATAGCTAGAAGAAGGACATCAAGTGTTCCCATCATAAAAAAATGATAACTATTTGAGATGATGTACCCGGATCTGATCACTATGCATTATATGTGTTGAAATATCACTATGTGTCCCATAAATCTGTACAATTATTGTATGTCAATTTTTAAAAATAAAATAAATTATCCTAGTTGAGAAACAGAATCCACACTATTATTTAAAATTCAGGTGATTTAATTCAAAAATTATATGAAAGAAGTAATATATCAATGTGCATTGGTCAGAATTCTCCAGAGAAACAGAATTAATAGGTTATTTGTTGATTTTTTTTTATAAGGAATTGACTCATGCTATTATGAAATGCTAAGAAGTCCCAAGATCTGCTTTCTGTAAACTACAAACCCAGGAGAACTGGTGGTCTAATAATCTCAGCCTGAAGGCCTAAGATCTGATGGTGTAAGTTCCAGTTCAAGTAAAAATGACCAATGACCCAATTTGAAAACAGAGAGAGCAAATTCACCCCTACCCCACCTTCTGTTCTATTCACACCTCTAGTGGATTGGAGGATACCCACACACAGTAAAGAGGGCAATCTTCTTTATTCAGTCTACAATTTAAACGTTAATTTAATCCAGAAACACCCTAAAAGACACACCCAAAATAATGTTTAACCAAATATATGGACACCCTGTGGCTCAGTCAAGTTGACATAAAATTCAACATAACACAATGAATATTCTCATATTATTTTATAGCTTTTATAAGTGATCGATAAGGTTGCAAATGCCAAGAATACATTTACATATTTATAGTTTTTGTAACTTGATTTGTGTAGTAACTTATCAAATTAGTTGCTTAATAAATGTTTAAATTCATGATAAATATTTTACTCTTCTTAAATCTATTTTATACTGGGAATTTTCAACACAAAGGCTGCCAGACCACTGGACACTATTTGTATTATAGGATCTCTGAAGGCTCTCCCTGGCTTTGTGATCCTGTAGAACATATTAATGAATGTTAGCCTTGAATATTTGGTAAATGTCCCTTTTGAGTGACTTTTATGAAAAATAATATATTTACATACCATTTAATAGTTAAGATCAATAAGTTCATTTTCAGTAAAATACATCTTATTTCAAGATTATAAATCTTTTCAGTCTCAGTTGTATCTTGTAATAGATTTCATTTGTTCATATTTTTGTAATGATCAATATTATTTTCACTAACAAAATAAGTGGGCTCAGCCAAACACAGATTAAAAATAATTCTACAATAACTTTTGAGACTAATTTAGTGGCAAAGAACTGGAGGAAAGCAAATTGTAATAAAATTAGGTCTGTCATAGCAACTTGCAGTGACTCACTTTTTCTACTGACTAAATAGGGGCTTAAAACCACTATTAAATGCTAATGCAATGTCAAAATAAATCTTAAGATGCTATGAAAATTGTCCATGAAATCCGTTTGAGTAAGATTGTTATATGCATTCTGCTCAAAACCAATTTATTATAATTAAAAATTAAATTAAGCATACTCTATTGTCTTTGAACACCTGCAATAAAATGCACATTTTTG
The DNA here is from genome assembly GCF_000164805.1 of Carlito syrichta. Taxonomy (NCBI): domain Eukaryota; kingdom Metazoa; phylum Chordata; class Mammalia; order Primates; family Tarsiidae; genus Carlito; species Carlito syrichta. The sequence continues at coordinate 291,479 of NW_007260285.1, read as the reverse complement.
AAGTTAAGCCTTAAAGTCTCACTATCTATTATTAAATGTGCTAAACATTACTCCATTAACCAAGTGTTAAGTATAATGGAATAGTTCTGTGTCTGCCAAATTTATTTTTTATTTAGCCATCATTGTTACTAGTCCACATTTTGTTTAATAAATGGCTCTTCCTTTTGTAAGACAGTAAATATTGCAGATATATTTGTCAAAGTTCCAGAAAAAAATGAACAAAAAGGCATAAAACTATTTCTGTTTCACTGTTCAGGTGCATTGCATAGTGAAAATGTATTTGAGTAGCCAGCAGTCTTTTCCTAACTTGGATTACAGTTTTGTATTCTTTCTTTCTCCCAGTCACTCAGGGCTTACATGTTCCTTTTTCAATTACAGTTGGGCTATATTTGCATTTTCCAACACCTTAAGATTGAATAACAAGCACTCCAAGAGTAAACTTACGTTTTGTAAACATCTGAAACCAGAGATAGAGATTTGACCTAGGCTCTGAAACAATTGACTTCCAGATGGTCAATGTCTGCTAAGATGAGGATGATGAAATCCTGCTCTGATTTTCAGTTAGAAAGAACCTCCTGCTCACCTTGCAAGTGTTTAATATTCTGACTAAAATTGAATAATATCAAAGATGTCTGAAAGTGACAATCTATGGATAGTAATGGAATGTTTAAATGTCAAACTCTAAATTAGCCATTTTTTCGTAAAATAGAGAATAAATGTGGCATGCAGGGAATGACTTAGTTACTGTTCTTGGAACTGATCAGGAATAGAAGCTCCTTGGTGTGACCCCTGTCCGGGTTTCCTTGGGACATTTCTCATTAGTTCTGATGTCCCAATGTAATTAATAGTGCCCCTTTTACAAAAGTGTCCCAGCATGGGTAATAAAATATATTCTTTTAAAATTTGTATTTTATTATAGAGATGTGGGGTACAAGTGAGGAATAATGACATAAATAGGCTGCCTACAGGTGAAGTATGGGCTTCTAAAATGCCCAATCCCCCCCCCCGTATTGTCTTCTGTTTCCTGAACTTCTTCCTCCCTGCCTCCCCTAGCAGTGCCCAATGACTGTCAATGCTTCCATTGTGCTAATGTGACTAATGTCCAAGACAACTTATGAGTGAGAGCATGCAGTGTTTAGTTCTTTGTTTCTGTGATTGTTCACTTAGTATTACGGTCTCCAACTCCATTCAATTTGCTGCAATGTTCATGATTTTGTTCTTTATGGCTGCATACTACTTCATCATGTATATGTACTGCCAGAATCCAACTCCAGCTGGGTTCAGGGTACCCCAAAGGTGGAGACGGCATCGGCGATTGGGGGGAAGAAGAGAGAAAGAGAGAGAGAGAAAGAGATTGGACTCCAGTCTAGTGCAGAAGTGATGTGTGTTATTGGGAATTACAACGGGTCTTTTATACACAAAGTTAGATGTGGGAGGGGCATCCCCCACCCACCAGAAAACTTAATCCATGAAAACTTAATCAATGATTGCCTTTAAACCCTTTTCATATGATAATCTTAAAATCCCATAAACAAAGGATAACCTAATCCGTGACTGACATATTCTATAAACCTTTTTCATCCTAAGCTGAATGATTTATGCCAAGTTAAACAATTCTATAGAAGCTTAGTATTACTTTACAAACAAAAGTGGCCCATCCCAGAATGTTTGGAATGTGGCCCAGTCCAAAGTTCACAGTGGGCTACCTTCAAGTAACCCAGCCACATTCTTTCAACAAAATGGCTGTCTTCTAAAACCCTATTCTACAATTTACACCTTCAATAAATCCTAAGATCATGACCCAGAAGCCTGTGACCAATACTAAGGCTCTTAGATGTGACACGAGTTTGAATTATAAGTTGTGTGAAAGCCAAAACTGCAGTTTACGGAAGAATGGAAGCAATGAGCTTCTAAAGTTAGCTTGTGTTCGTCCCTGTCTCAGAGTTTTTATGTTTTGAGCTCACAGGAGCTTAATCTGGTTAGTGCTGAGTAGAAAGGGGGAGGAAATGGGGTCAATAGCTCCCAAAAGCATCTTAGTGGTCTTGGGGTCAGTGGCCCTTCCTGATCCCTACTGCTCAGTGGGCCTCCGTGGCTGGCTCCCAACATCTTCCCCTTTTTCATTTTTTAGCATGAAACCATGAAACTCCATATTGCTCTTCTTTAGCATTCTGAAGGTGATTGGGAGTAAACACAGCAACAAAAGAATCACTGCTCTGCAAATTCCCACATTGATGAGTATAGACATTAATGATTTTTGATTAGCAAATGATGCCTGAATTTCTTGATGTAGTTTAGTAAGGTCTATACTCAGGTCTGAATGGTTCCAAATTCCAAGTTACTTTGTCCCAAGTATGGACAGATTTAAACTCAGAGTGACATTGGAGAGCCAATTTCTTTTTTAAGGTCACAAGTTCTTGCCCTACTGCTAA
>NW_007260285.1:285650-288779 GCF_000164805.1 Carlito syrichta | reverse complement strand
CAGGCATTAGTTAAACAATTAGTTAAAAATACACCCAGTACAAGACACCTTATAAACATTGCTATGATACTCAATTTTAACAACTTAGTACTTATTTCATACTAAAAACACGTAAGAGAACTGCAAGCATCTCTAATGTGGTACTGCTGAGTTTGTTCAATAGGCCTAGACAGGCTGACTGGTTGGAGGGCTGTGAGGGCTCTCCATAAATGAGGTTGAATGGCTTGTCTGGTGCCCATTCATTGGAGTTCCTTCTAGTTGCAGCAAGCATAGAGCCATTAAAACCCCAGTCACTAATATATAGTTTTTCACCAGGTACAGTATAGTCCACCTTAGAGTTATAAGCACAGTCTCTCCATTTCAGGAAGCCAGTATCTCGCTGGATGATTGACCAGTTCTTTTCCATATCATTGAAGGAGTAAGCAGGTACGCTGAGAGGTGGTGTCCATTAAACACCACAACTGTGATGGCGCAAAGACATACTAGGATACAGGCCAACACCCACTTCCTGCATCTCTGCAGTACAGATGGTGAAAGAGTTGCAGATCACCTTGTCCTGGGTTTGGCATCGGATACAGTCACACTTAAAGCAGTATTGATCCCTCAGCTGCTTCCGGCACTCCTCACTGGTCATCAGCATATCCAGGTAGCAGATGGTGAGCTCTTCTCCCACCTCGATGTCTCAGACTACACACAGTAAGTTTATCTTATGCTTTTGGTCCTGCATTCTTTTCTCCTCCCAGTTGTTAAAAGACTTTAAAGGCTGTGTCCAATAGTTATAGTTGAGGGGTTTGTGGCCCCTTTTCTAATTTTTGGAGTTTGCGCCAGTGCTGATTGAGAGATAAAATACGTCCAAAAGAATTTGTCCTTCCAGTCTAGTCTGCTTATTAACACCTATTTTGTAGTTAGCTAACAGGATTCACTTATATGATTTCTTTACTTCCATTTGGGAAAGTTGAACTTGAGAGAAATTTATCATAAGAAGACAACAAAGAATTTTTAACATCCTTTTGTCTGAGCCACCCCCTTGAGAAGAGACATGTGGGGGGGTGAGAAGTCTGGAGGTTGGGGTTAGGTGCCGTGGCCTTTGGCACCCACCCCTTCTCCAAAGGTAAAAGAGAAAGACTGAAAGTCAGAGCTAGGCACCATGGCTGTAGATGCCTGCCCTTCCTTCCCAGATAAAGGCGAAGGGAACAGATTACAAGAAACAAGAGTAGTAGGGAAGGCAGGAATTGGAGTTGTAGGAGGAATAGGAGAGGACAAAGGAAGTGAAAACCATTATTTTGTTTACATTTTTCTCCGGTCTATTCCTTTGATTCAACAGGATTCATGCCACCCATCTCAGTCTTTGGGTTAGCCAATACCAGACCGTTCTTTCCTCTCTACAACCTGAACAGGTCCTCTGATGCCCTGTCTGTTCCTTACAAGTCCCTTTAAGGGATCGCATTCTATTTGCAGCATTTGCGCTGATACTTTGTCATCTGGACTATACAGAAGCATGCCCATTTGAGCAAGAATATCGCGTCACCAAAGTGTAATGGGGATGGAAGAAATGATGTAGAGACAAAAGGTTCCTGAAATTTTGTTATCTGTCCAATTTAAGATTTGAGAACTTTTGGCTACAGAGGGTGTTTGACCAATACCAATGAGTCCTGATGAGGCTACTTGTGTTGGCCAGGAAGACGGCCAGTCTTTCCCAGTAATACAAGAAACATCAGCCCCTGTATCTAGCAGACCTTTAATTTTAACTCCCTGAATATATAAATCTTTTAGAGGTCTGGAGTTAATAATTTCCTGAACCCAGAAAGCGAAATTTCTTGAGCCAAATCCAGAGTCACCCCTCAGATTATCCGTTAGAGACTTGCCCATTTAATGATAGGTTAAGATTAGTTGACTGTCAACTGACTCATATATTCCTTTTCCTAGCAACATATTGCTAGAAATATGAAACTGATTTGGATCCCTCTACTGGTTAACAGCCCTCTGGATCCTTACCTGATATTCAAATTCAGTTTTCCATAGTAAATAGGCTCCTCCTGACCAACAGCTTTTAGCAAGTTGTCTCCAATCTTGTGGTGTCATCCACCAAGTGGCAAATTGTTCCATAATAGTAATAGTATAAGGAGCTGTAGGACTATACTGAGTACAAGCCTCTTTAAGTTCCTTAATCAATTTATATGGTAGCAGCTCCCAATGAGGTGCCTTGTTTACTGTGCCTTCTTCCATATAAATTACTGAAAAGCAAGAAGACAAGGTAAAATCTCCCTCTTTCTCATCCTTTTTTCTGGCTCCCTGCATACCTACATTAGCTGGAGACACATACCCAGGTGTGAATTTCGGTGTTTTCACCTTATATCTAGTAAAGGGTATGGGAAGAGGTACCTTGGCAACATTACCAGGATTTTTTTGCTTATGATACTCAATCACTTCCTCCTCCAACTCCATTTCCTCCTTGGGGAAAAATTTATCGTCTAAAGAAGGCACCGAGTCTACAGCCAGCAGGGGAGTGTGTTTATTTTTGGCCGGAAGTTTAGAGAAATCATGCTGTGGATTTAAAGCATCTCGGATAATATTCCATAAAACTAAGGCATACAAAATGCAAAAGGCAAGCTAATTGTTTCCTCTATCGGACAATATGTTCAAAATACTAGTAGACATGTTCCTTTCTTTAGATTCACTATGGCCCATGATTCTATCACGGGTCTTAAACTGCTCACCCTTCCTTGCTCTGCCTGTCTCTACAGAGGGGTCCTTGGCACCCTGGGTGAGGTCCCATCCATCCCGAAAAAGAAAAAGAAAGCTTACCTTGAGGTCCCACATTCAGGCACCACTTGCCGGAGTCCAGCTCCAGCTGGGCTCAGGGTGCCCCAAAGATGGAGATGGCGTCGGCGATTGGGGGGAAGAAGAGAGAGAGAGAGAGAGAGAGAGAGAGAGAGAGAGAGAGAGAAAGAGACTGGACTCCAGTCTCTAGTGCAGAAGCGATGTGTGTTATTGGGAAATACAACGGGTCTTTTATATACAAAGTCAGATGTGGGAGGGGCATCCCCCATCCACCAGAAACCTTAATCCATGATTACCTTTAAACACTTTTCATATGATAATCTTAAAATCCCATAACAAAGGATAACC
>NW_007260285.1:271497-285106 GCF_000164805.1 Carlito syrichta | reverse complement strand
GAAAGGGGAAGGAAATGGGGTCAATAGCTCCTGAACGCATCCTAGTGGTCTCGGGGTCAATGGCCCTTCCTGATCCCTAATGCTCAGTGGCCCTCCGTGGCCAGCTCCCAACAATGTACAACTTTTTCTTTATTCAGTCCACTTTCAATGGGCAGTAGTGTTGATTTCATGTTTTTCCTATTGTGACTAGTGCAGCAATAAACATGCAAGTGCAGGTGTCTTTTTTGTAAAATGGTTTATGTTCCTCCAGGTATACTCCCATGAGAAGGATTGCTGGGTCATATGGAAGATCAATTTTTAGTTCTTTTAGTAATTGCCACATTGCTTTCCATAGAGATTGAACTAGCTTGCACTCCCACCAATAGCGCAGAAGTGTTTCCTTTTCTCTGCCATGGCATTAGCACATGTTATTTTTTTTACTTAAAATGATAGTCATCCCATCACCAGTTGGGTGATTTCTCATTGTAGTTCTAATTTGCATTTCTCTGATGATTAGTGAGGCTGAACAATTTTCAAAATCAATATACAAAATTAATATACAAAAGACTGTTGCATTTCTGTACACCAGCAACAAATAGGTGGAGAACCAAATAAAAGGCACAATCCCATTCACAACAGACACACACACACACACACACACACACACACACACACACACACAGTGAAATATTTGGCATCCACCTAATCAGAGAAGTGAAAGACCTTTACAGTAAGAACTATAAAATGCTGCTCAAAGAAATTAAGGATGACATAAACAAAAAGAAAAACATTTCATGCTCAAGGATCAGAAGAATCAATATTGTCAAGATGTTCATCCTACCCAAGGTAATCTACAGATTCAATGCAATGCCCATCAAATTACCAACATCATTCTTCTCAGACCTGCAAATGACAATACAGAAACTCATATTCAAACAAAAAAGAGCACGAATAGCAAAAGCAACCCTCAGCAAAAGTCACATTTCCAGACTGTATTACAAGGCTACTGTAACCAAAACAACCTGATATTGGTACAGGAATAGGCAAGTAAACTAATGGAACAGGACAGAGATTCCAGAAGCAAAAATTCTATCTCTCAAACAACTCATCTTTGACAAAGCCACCAATAACAATCACTGGGGAAAAGAGACCATATTTAGAAAATGATGGTGGGAAAACTGGCTGATCATATGCAGAAGAATGAAACTGGACCCCTACCTCTTACCATATACAAAAATCAAAATATATTCTTGGCCCATGCTATGGACACAGACTTACACATCCAATTACTCCTGACAGTTTTAAGGCATTTTCAGTAATCCACATCCCATCCCAGAGAGATGTTTACAGATGAATTAAAAGTAGATTCCATCATAAAGATTTGGTACACCATTTGTGTTGATGACCTCCTATGTGCTCCCATAGCACTATTGTGCCCCCCTAACTTATCAGCACAAGATTTAAATGACCTACTCACTTACCCTTTTCCTACAATAAAATCTGAATCTAATGATGTCTGATAAAAATATGAATGAACTAAATAGAACTTTTATAATTTAAACATGCAATTTTTTTTTTACCTCACTGTATATTGTAACAGGTTTGTTGCCAAGCCATTACCTTGTTTGCTATATATTAATTCTCTTCAAGTAAATCTTTAAATCTTCAAGAGAAAAGTCAATTGACTTTGAAATGTGCATACCATTTGTTTACTCTATTATGTCATTGAGGTCTTTTGCAAATATTTATTTTCAAAGCAGGATTCTAAATATGCATAAATATTTAATCAGTCGTTTTTTATTTCTTAAAAATAATTCACCTAGTCTTTTAAATGTCCTTTACCCTAAAATGGGAAAATAAGATTACTTAGAAATACTCATTATGTCCATTGCCAAAGGTGATGACTAGAATCTACATAGCAAACCAGATTTACTTTATTTGCATTTAAAAGACATTGTTAGCCAGGCTTGGAGGCTTAGCCTGTAATCCTAGCACTTTGGGAGGCTGAGATGAGTGGATTGCCTGACCCCGCGGGTTCGAGACCCACCTGGGCAACCTGGGGAGACCTCATCTCTACAATAAATCAAAAATTAGCCATGCGTGGTAGCGTGCACCTGTAGTTCCAAGCTACTTGGAGGCTGAGGTGGAAGGATCACTGGAGTCCAGCAGGTTGAGGCTGGGGTGGCCGGGAGCGGCCACTGCACTCCAGTCTGGGAGACGGAGTGAGACTCCGACTCAAAAATAAATAAACAAGTAAATAAAATAAAATAAAAAAATAAAAGACAGCTGTTTTTACTATTTGCCGCACAATTATTAGACTCTATATACCAGAGGAAAGCATGACATAGGCAGAATTTCATCCAGAAATTAATATTAGTATGTAAAGAAACAACATATTTATGTGAAAAAATAAGTCTTCCAAATGCATTTATAGATATAAGAAATTTTAGTTTGATTATGTTATAAGACATTAGTGGAAACAGAAAACTGCATCTTACTGAATCAAAAAAGATGATCACATATATGATTTAAAGACTAAAGTAATATATTTTCATTATATCTTTGTACAAGCTTGAAAATTCTTCAAAATAGACAGACTTTTCTGGGACATTACCTGAACATCACAACATTATTGATTTCCTCTAGGTCTATAAAACAAACACTAACCTATTTTGAAATAAGACTTTAATGCTACATGAATCATTTTCAACTTTTCAAGTCAGTGAATCCTTTACATGATACTTCATCAAACTGTTACACAAAGGCAATCAAACAGTGTTATATATTGTTTTTTTGTTTGTGTTTTATTTTATGACAGAGCTCTGGGCTTTGTCAACTCAGGTGAGATTTCTGCTGTAGAACTGAAAGTTGAAGCAGCTTGGAAACCATCTTGACTAGTAAATGTCAAGTAAAAGTCTGAAGGTCTAAATTACAGTCTTTGGGTTGAGTATAACTTGCTGCTTATTTACTTTAATATTGAAAATTATTGTAAGGTGCTGCTGACATTTAAATGGTCAGAAGCCTCCCATAAAAATATCTGGATTTGGGGCTGGGGGCAAGCCCTCGCAGCTTTAATCCCAGTGCTTTGGTAGGCTGAGTCAGAAGGATTGCTTGAGACAAGGAGTTAAAGACCAGCCTTGAAAACTTGGTGAGATACACTTTCTTAACAAAAAAATTTAAAACATTAACTGGGTTGTTAGTGTGAACCTATAGTCCTAGCTACTCAGGAAGCTGAGGTGGAGGATAGCTTGAGCCTAGGAGTTGGAGGCCACAATGAGCTATGACTGTGGCACTGCACACCAGCCTAGACAGCAAAAAGAGACTCTGTCTCTAAAAATAAATTTTAAAAATCTGGATTTGGATTTTGGAAAATCCAGTAACTCTAGGCCCATAGTCTCAGAATGTACCTAGCTGGTGCTATCAGATTCCCCTATTCATTAGTGTATGATAGTTTACCACAGTCACCTTTAAACCTACTACAGTCATACATGTCACATTATGGAATCTGTAGGCATTTGATGTTGCCAACCTTGACCTTAGTTGATCAATAAGTATTGGTTCTGCTGCAGAAAGGAACACTTACCAGAAAGGAATAGGCAAAGATAGAGAAAGGTTAACCTCTTCTCCAATCTCCAGTCTCAGGAATGAGACAGAATTCTTGACTATGAATAGTGGTATCTGTACAACTCATTGATTATACGCCAGGTAGAGTTGTCAGACTTAGCAAATAAAAATGCTAGGCATTCAGTCAAATTTGAATTTCTAATAAACACTGAACATATTTTTAGTATAAGTATGCTTTATGCAATATTTTCAACATAATTATATTAAAATATTGTGCTGTTTTTCTGAAATTCAAATTGATCTTGACATTCTATCTATCATCTATCTATCTATCTATCTATCTATCTATCTATCTATCTATCTATCTATCTTATTCTTTTTTCATTAGGTCTAATCCCATTAGATATAGTCCCAGATGATTCTCAGAAGAAAATGGCTACACGATACACTCAGGGAGGCTGGACTTCAGGTACTGAAGTTTCCCATATTCCCAAAAGTATCCCAGAAATAACTGAATAAAATATCTCCAGCAGGCCGCATGAACTTGGGAGTTGAGGCTCTGTTCAGTGACCATGATTATTTGAATGAAGAAGAAAGGGAAGTTTGCACATATTTTAGTCAGAGTTATCTAGAAAAAGAGAACCAGTGGTATCTATCTCTCTATCTAAAAGGAGATTTATTAAATTATTATAAGGTATTGGTTCACAAAGTTATGGAGTCTGAGAAGTCCCACAATCCACCCTCAACAAGCTGGAGACCCAGGAAATCTGGTTGTGTGATACAGAGGACTGAGAGGTGAAGAGCTGATAATATGGATTCCAGTCTAAGTCTATAGGCCTGAAAACCAAGAAGGCTGAGGATAAGAGAAGATCAATGTCCCAGCCTGAAGACAGGTGGAGAGAGACAGTTCTCCCTTACTGCATCTTTTGTTTATTTCAGTTTCCACTAGATTGAATGAGACTTACTCACTGGGCAATATCCTTTACTCAGTCTACCAAGGTAGAAGTTAATCTCATCCAGAAATGCTTTCAAAGACTCACCTAGAGTAAAGTTTAACCAGATAGCTGGGCATCTTGTCGTCCAATGAGCTGACACGGAAAATTAATGATCACACCACATTTTCTAGGTGCTTTTCTACAGTAAGATCCTAGCCTTCCTTATCCAAGACAATGCAGTTGAATTGTCTGCCCAGGGAAATGTGTCTCAATATAATTTAATTTGATGGAAAACATGAAGAAAAGGAACTTTCTACATTCTTGTATACATGAATATGCATATCAAGAACTATATCGACTGAAATGAAAACCTTACTAAAATGTACCTTTCCTATAAAGTTATCACATGTTCATATACTATTAATTTGCTCTATTCCATAGAAACAAGTATTGTTCAGTGTACTATTTCAAATTTGACTGTGACATGACCTAAATGTTTTATTCCAATTTCTCAAACCTATGAATACTTTATATCATATCCCAACAATAAATCTCACAAAACTCATTTTTTAAAGTTTTTCAATTAAAAAAGAATCTTACTGATAAATTTATATGCTAACTCAAAATGAAACTTACCAAGTGAGACAAATAAAATATAAACAATTAGAAATGTATAAAAAGAAAACAAGCATCTCGAAGTAGAGCAAAGAAATGCTATAAAGACATATGTTACCATAGTTGAAAGGAATATCAAGCTCAATCTTTAATCTTTTGTCAATGTTAGAAAAAGAACATCTAAAACGGAGTCAACTGAGATATTTCTTCAATCCACATTATACTTCCTCTATATCCACAGACATGCACTCAGTGTAAGCAGAGAATGCCTCCAATAATTAATTATATACACTAAAATATTCATACAATAAAATTTCACATGTGTTGGCATGTGTATGGAAAAGAAGTATTCCTGCAACTTTGCAAAATAGGTAATGCATCTGAATTTAATCTCTTAGGACATAAATGACTGCAATTTATAGTCTTGCTTTGTAGAGTAGGTATGCTCTTAGGGTAAATAATATGAATGAATTCATGTATCTACAAATAGAATGTTTTAAATTGAAATTTTAACAATACTACAAAAGAGCATATTTTGTAAAGGGGTCTATAAAGTCTTCAATCAATCTTTTGAAAATAACCCTGATGTGTTATATAGTATTTCCTCAATTCTAGGTTGTGTTTTTATTTTTAAACATTTGACATTTCTGAAATCAGTATTGGTCTTTTTTTTTCAGTTGATGCATTATATTCAGTGCTTATTTTTACCATGCAAACATGTTATTAAATTGATAATAGAGCTCTAGAAATAAATACGTATTGTACTTAGGGAGTAGGAGATTTGTGCTTTTTTAAACTAGGTGAGCTGGAGAGAATAATTACAAATTCATTGCATTTTTAAAGAGGTGTACTGGTATCAAAATCCTGAAAAATGTAAAGCCTTTTAAAATTTGTCTAATACATAGCAGATATCTTATAAAAAATTTCTGTATCTGAGAATATTTTTATTGATTTATCCTAAGAGAATAGGTTCTTCATTGGGTAGATCTCTGTCTCAGGCTGGTTTGAAGACCAAAATACTGAAATGGCATCTAATTCTCATCTAGAGAACACAAAACCTGAAGCCTACATCAAATTATCCTCAGGGAAGTAGGAAAAAATAAAGTCTGCATTCTGATTCCATTTTTTGACTCTTGTTCTTTTTCCTCTATTCATGGTGGCCAAGTTTAGATCTATTTTTATTTACGTAAATTTTAGGGGTACAAATGTAATTTTGTTACATGGCTATTGTATCATGGTAGTCTGGGTTTTTAGTGTATCTTTCACCTGAATAATGTACATTGCACCTTAGATCCATTTTGCACATACTTAACCTAGAAATAACAAGCAATAGTGAATATGACCTATAAAATTCCTGAAATTAACTTTAGCTAACATTTTTGTATATTTGTTAATCTTAGACTGTGGCTTCTATTATCCCATTACCAATTATAAAGTTAGATTAGGCACTCTTGAAGTAACCCATGATAAATATTACCAGAGACAGCAATTCTCCTAGAAATATTTCTGAAATAGGTTGTAACACCAAAGCACTTTCACATGTTGTAGGGAATATTGTAGCTGCTGTGTTCTTGAAATTACAATGAAAGAGAAGGTACTCATCCCTCAATTCTTAACTGACATCCAAAAAACTCAAATCGAAAAATAAAAATGCTAGTTACTAAAATTAAATATTTTTTGATTGATGTTAAAAATTACAGGACAGTGACATTTGGACATAGTTCTGGTAATATGTTAATACAAGCTAAGTAGACCATGTCAGGTTTAGGAGACATTGTTATGGGGTTATTAGAGGCTTCAACCCCAAGCATGCCACATTAAAGTGTTGTTATTAATACGATTCCTCTGAAAACAAAAGAGGAATTAAAACTAGACTGGAAGTAGTATAAACTTGTTTGATGTAATTAATAGCTCCTTCTCTGTAAATTAAAAATAAAGCCCTTCTACATACTAATGTTTAAAAGAAGAGGAGGCCAGGCTCGGTGGCTCAGCCTGTAATCCCGCGCTTTGGGAGGCCGAGGTGAGTGGATTGCCTGACCCCAGGGTTCGAGACCTGCCTGGGCAAATTGGTAAGATCTCATCTCTACAATAAATCAAAAAATTAGCCGGGTGTGGTGGCACGCGCCTGTAGTTCCAGCTACTTGGAAGGCTGAGGCGGAAGGATCGCTGGAACCCAGCAGGTCGAGCCCGGGAGCGGCCACTGCACTCCAGTCCGGGCGACAGAGTGAGATTCCAACTCAAAAAAAAAAAAAGAGGAAAAACACCCTAGCTTTCTAAAATGTCATTAGTCTTGCAGTATGTTTCTCTCAACATCTTGTCCTTAGAAACATAGAAATGAAAGGGAAAACTCTCATACATACTCCATTGATCTAATTGGTGACAATTTGAAATTAAGTTCTTAGTTAGTTGAATTGCCCCCCAGTATCAAGTAAATTTACAACTGTGAAATTTCTCTACTAATGTCAAGTAAAATTGTACAGCTACAAAAAAGTTTTAAAAAGTTAAAAAAGAAGAAAAAATTTTGAAGGATCATTATTTTGCATTGACATATATTTAAAAATCCAAACATTAATAAATAAGAGATACTGAAATAAAAATGAGAATAGATTTTTAGATCCCAAACTTGATAAATCCTCACTGTGACTCTAAATAAGATTTTCTACAAGATCATTCTATAGAACAATATTTCTACAAGATACTTTTTATTGGGTAAAAATTGCATGCATGGTCAAATAGTTTGGGCACTACTATACACTATCTGCCTGACAGCAAGAAAACTTGATAATAATGTTTATGCTTATGTTTAGTGAACTTCTCCAAATTTGTTTATGCTATAGATTGTTGATTTTACATATAATATAATTCTAAACATGAGTAGACTTCATCAGTCTCTTCTTGGAAAAACATACTTTTTTTTTTCTTGGTATCAAGGACACAACTTTTTCTGATTTTCCTCCTCCCTCTGTGCCAGATTCTTTCCAATCTTGCTAACTGGATCATTCTCCTCTTCCTAAACTAAAAAGATGGACTACACTTCATCTTTATCTCTACTCTATACAAATCCCCAGGTGATCTCAAGAGTTCTATATGTTAAATAGCATATTAAACTTACATTTTTATGTAAGCGCCTACAATTCTCCTATAATTAAGGTGGAATATTTAATAGACATGTCAATTTTACATCCAAACTGAATATTGTCAAAACTTCAAAATCTACTTCTCCTTCCAACACCACACTGTCCAGAATTATAGTTGATGGTATCACTGTCATTAAAATATTATGATTTTTTAAATAGAACACCACAAATAAAAATTGATGGTCATGTTTGATTCTGTGAAGTTTTTGATACCCTATATCCAATTAATGAGTATACAATTTCAGTTCTGCTCAAAATACATTCTATATCTGGTACCTTCTAAAGAATTTTTTTTTTGTTTTTACTACTACTTGCCTGAACTATTGCTATTGACTTTTTACTAATCTTTTGGTTTTCATATGTATCCTTAGTGAAATCTATACTGTGCAGTAGAAATAGCATAGGTCTTTTAAAATACGAATTACATAATGTTACTGCCATGGTCTGAATGCTTGTGTCCCCACAAAATTCATATATTGAAACTCTAACCTCCAATGTGATTGTATTAAAAGGTGGTGCCTTTTGGAAGGTGATTAAATTACAAGGGTGGAGCCTTCATGATTGAATTTAGTGCCCTTGTAAAAGAGGTCACAGAAAACTAGCTAGCCCCTTCAGCTAGGTGAGGCTATGGTGAGACGATAACTGTCTATGAAGGAAGTTGGCTCTCATCAGACACCTTTTCAGCTAGCACCTTGATCTTTCCTACCTCCAGAACTGTGAGAAATAAATTTCTATTGTTTATAAGTAACTCAGTTTATGATATTTTGTTGTAGCAGTCGGAATAGACTAAGACAGACACTGCCCTAACTATTTGAAGACACTGGGCAGTGAACAAAATGTGGCAGAAAATTAGAAGTCAACACTTGAAAGAAGGGAACTACATTAAAGTCATATGTATATGACTTTTTGCCTGGAGGTACTTCCTCTGGAGCAGGTAGCTAAAACTGAAAGTTGCAGTGTTGAAAAGGAAATTTATATTTCTAATTACTTATAATAGAAAAAATGTTTTAAATGTAGAATTTAGTTTGCACCATAAGAAGTTTTTAAAAAAGCAAATAAATTCAAAATAAGTAAAAGAAAAAGTAATGAAGAATAGAAACCAGTAAAATAGGAACTGGACAAAAATAGGAAATGTTAACAAAGCAAATGGTTTATCTTTTATCAAGAGTAATAAAATTAATAAATCATTGGTAAGCAAATCAAAAAAGGAGAAACAAATAGTATCAATATCAGGAATGAAAAGAGGATAGCACTATAGATCTAATGACCACAAAGTAGTTTTAACACACACTGGAAAACAGTGATACGAAAAGGTTTAATTATGCTTACTGCTTTGGTAAATTTGGGAATCAAAAGACCTAGAATTATTTTTTGAAAGAATAAAAAGAAAGAAAGCCATTACCATGGCCATTATAGATAACCGTCTTATACCTCAAGGTAAAATGGATCACTATCTCAAGATCCTGAAAACAGACACCCGCTAAAACCAGCAGGTGAGGAACAGTCTTTGTCAGTGAAATTTAATTCCAACCTGCTCTGTAGTCTTACCTTCTACTATTGTCCAGTAAGCCCTCACAAGAGCACTGCTCCATAAACAAATACACTCTGCCTGGCCTCTTCACTTTTGTTCATACAGCTCAGGCAGTGACCTCTACTTACATTGCTTTCCTTTTAGTGCTGTATACACAACACTTCCTCTTTGAAAACTTTTCTGACTCTTCCAGGCAGTTATATCATCTCTCTTCAAAGATCTGATACTAATTCTTATACATCTTTCTCATTCCACTTAGCAAAGTATATTTTGAATGATGTTTGCATTAATTTCTCCCTTTGGTGTAATATCCTTAAGAATGGGAATCCTAGACCAGGCTCAGTAGCTCAGCCTGTAACCCCAGCACTTTTGGGAGGCCAAAATAAGTGGATTGCCTGAGCCTGTGGGTTCGACACCAGCCCAGGCAACTTGGCGAGACCTCGTCTCTACAATTAAAAAATAATAATAATTAGCCAGGCGTGGTAGTGCACGCCTGTAGTTCCGGCTACTTGGAAGGCTGAGGTGGAAGAATCGCCAGAGCCCAGCAGGTCGATGCTATGTTGTCCATGAGAGTGCCACTGCACTCCAGTCTAGGCAACAGAGTGACAAAAAATAAAAATAAAAAAGAAGAAGAAGAAGGGGAATCATGCCTGATCTAGTTTCATAGATGTTAATTTTAGCCCACTGATCGTCACATGCTATGTATATATTTAAATTGTTGTCATTGGTGTTTTTTGTTTGTTTAGTTTTGGTTTTATTTTCCCCAAAAATGACATGGCAGATATTGTTTTACTTCTTCAGACATTTGACACATTTGTTATGCTCTTACATTAGGAAAATAAACATTTCCAATATAAAAATTAGACAACTGGTATCCAGAATCCACTCAGGCAAAAATGTCAGCCACCCAGGACACAGCCAATCAGACCGAAGTTTAAAAAAGTTTCAGCTACTTTAGGAAATTTTACCAACTTTATTGATAAAAAGACATGCAATTTATTAGCAATAGAGTCCCCTGGTATTCACTATCGCTATTTTGTCTTATAATTCAAGAGCAAAAAAAGTATTTAGAAACTGTAGAGTGATTCCTAGAGTTAAGTGTACTAACTAGTTCCAGTTCTGATAGCTAGTATCCAGATAAAGGGAGGGGAAAAAAGAAAATTATGAAAATAAACCTTGAAAATGTAAAAAAACAAAATAACTCGTGATTATTTCCTCTAGAAGTTACTAGTACAAAATACTTAATTAGTCCCTGAAGTAATGAATTGAGTATAAAGAGCATAGTGTAGAATATATTTTGGAAATATTTGCAGCAGAACCAGAAAATAAAGCCTTTGAAAGATAAGTTTCTATTTTCAAAAAAACTTGTGAAATGGTTTATCCACTACCTAAGTCTTTATGGTTGCTATTCTGAGATAAATTGAATCTATTACTCTTGAAAACGTGATGTTTTGGTTAAATATTATAGGAAGATAATTATTTTTAGCAATACAAATACTTATATATTTATAAGGCAAGAAATGTATTTTGAAATCAAAGATACTACAAAAAACAGCATAACTAATGTTTTCTGGGAATAGCACCTCATTTAAAAAAGTATTCCTATGAACCTCTGGACATTTCATGCCTTTGGAAGGGACCATTTCAAGATAACGAGCTATGAAATGGCAAACATTAATCCCTACCTAGTTTTTGAAATAGAAAATTATTTCCCTTAGGCATTTGGTACCGCTGAAGAACTACTGACTTGACCTGAAGGAGGTAATATTTTGGATTTATTATTTTTAGAAAAAGCTCATAACTCAGTGATTTCAATATTAAAATATGGCATGCATCTTCAGGACTGAGAGAAAAGATCAAGTTGTTTTAAAGTGCATAATTTTCACATTTTAATTTTAAACCCACAGAAACATACACACTCTAACATAGCAAAAACAAAATTAGAATCACTATGCAAGCCCTGTGCCATTAAATGTTCTTATTAGGATAAAAGAGTTTAATTAAACTTTTATACTTGCAAGTTTCTATTCATTCCTTTTGAATGCATTGTTTAAAAACCTTTCCTCAGAAGTAGGAGCAGCTTTCTTATTGTCATTTGTTACATCTGTTCTCTTCATGGAACAAAATTCATAATTACAAATTCTATGATTTGATGTCATTAAATACATATTGTCTATTTAATAACTATCACACTGCTTTTAGACTTAACTACACAGGGTGCATGTTATAAAAAAACAAAATGATCATTCTTTTTGTTATTGTTGCTAGAGAGATAGGGTCTTGTTGCTCAGGATGAAGTGCTGTAGTTATGCACTTGTGCAATCATAGCACATTACAGTCTAAAACTCTTGAACTCAAGCAATCCTCCTGCCTCAACTTCCCCAGTAGCTGGAACTACAAGTGAACACCACCACTTCCAGCTCAACTTTACATTTTAGCATAAACTTTAGAAAAATATAAGGCAAATATTTTGTCCATTATTACACAGAAATAAGAAAAAACAGTTTCCCAATATCTCACATATGTTACAATAGTAAAACACAGGTAATAGATGCCCAGTAATGTTTAAACAAATTTGTCTCTAAAACATAAATTTTTTCCCCATCTTTCTGTTTTTTTTTAAATTATAAAAATGTGGGGTACAATTCAGGGTTAGGTATACAAACGTTGATTATGCAGGTACCCTTGTTGATGAGGTATACCCCTCCCTCCCCTAGCAGTTTCCCTCAACTGACAATCCCATTCCCCCTCTCCTGACAGTTTCCTACTACTGCCAATCACTTACTTATAGTATTATAATTGTTCAAGGTCCACATATGAGTGACAGCATATGGTACTGTGTTCTTTGATTCTGTGATAGATCACTGAGTACGATCAACTCTAACCCATCCAAGTTGCTGCAAAGTCCATGTTTGTCCTTTATGGCTGCATAATATTCCATTGTGTATATGTACCACATTTGTTTATACAGTCCAGATTCAATGGACAGCAAGGTTGGTTCCATGTTTTTGCTATTGTGAATAGAGCTGCAACAAACATACGTGTGCAGGTATCTTTTTTGTAAAATGATTTGAGTTCCTTCAGGTATATTCCCAATAGGGGAATTGCTGGGTCATATGGAAGGTCAGTTTCTAGTTCTTTCAGAAACCTCCACACTGTCTTCAAAGGAGGTTGCACTAATTTGCATTCCCACCAGCAGTGTAGAAGCATTCCTTCGTCTTGCATCCTTGCCAGCATCTGTTGTTGTTTGTTTTATTAATGATGGCCATTCTTACTGGGGTTAGGTGGTATCTCAATGTGGTTTTGATTTGCATTTCTCTGATGATGAGTGAGGCTGAGCACTTTTTCATGTGTCTGTTGGTTGCCCATATATCTTCTTCTGAGAAGGGTCTATTCATGTCTTTTGTCCACTTTTTAAAGGGCCTGTTTGTTTCTTTCCTTTCAGCGGATTTGAGTTTTTTGTAGATCCTAGATGTCAGACCTTTGTCAGATATACTGTTGGCAAATGTTTTTCCCATTCTGTGGACTATCTCCCTGGTCTCTGCTTTGCAGAAGCCAGTTAGTTTGATGAGGTCCCACTTGTCTATCTTATTTCTTAAGGTATGGCCATTTAGGGTTATGAATAGGAATTGGTTGCCATATCCAATTTCCATAAGGGTGCCTCCTGCATTTTCTAAGATTCTTATAGTTTGAGTCTTTACATTTAGGTCTCTGATCCATTTAGAGTTAATTGTTGTGTATGGTGATAGGTTCGGGTCCTGTTTCAATCTTCTGCATGTGATCAGCCAGTTTTCCCAGCACCATTTACTGAATAGATTCTCCTCTCCCCAGTGGTGGGTGGTGGAGGC